>NC_136489.1:156839878-156982378 GCF_053919585.1 Euprymna scolopes | reverse complement strand
ATATATATATATGTATATTTATTAAAGAGGTATATGTGGTAAAAAAACGAAGCGTAAAGAGTGCTTAATGCGTTAGTAGAGTCAAATATATAAATTAAATGAGGTTAATACACTCGAAGTTTAACTAACACACACACACCCATATATATGTATATAATTATGTGTATATATATATATATGTATATATATATATATATACTTCAGAATAATGTAATGCAATAAATCTACTGGTATACAAATCCAGTTATTATCGGTTTTACAACATATTATTATAATGCAAAACTCAAATGACCTTGTAACAAGTGATGAAACCCAACATCCGGTTTACGATTCCGGTTGCGCGTGCGTACATAAACAAATAATTAACGCGGCAATAAAACGTATTGCTTTACTGTGTACGTTTTCAACATCCCAATTGTTTTTATTCGCGTTTAAATGATCCAAATAATCAATTGTTATTTCAACGAGATTTTCTTACAAATAAATCTACTTTAACCCGTTGACAAACATAAGAGCATTTTACAACGGCAATTTACCCATCGCCTTAATTTTTTAAAAATGTATTCTCCATTTTTTAAAACATCTTTCTTACACTACCAACATAAATAAATAACTCCGAAAATTTGCTTTTTTTTAATTTGCGTTACAAATCGAAAATCAATGCGACAATAAAACGTATTGCTTTACTGTGTACGTTTTCAGCGTTCCGAATGTTTTTTTTTTTCACGTTTAAATTAAAAGATATATGAAAATTTGAATTTAACTGTAAGTATTATGGTATATGTTCAGTGCGCATTTTCCTATAAGTATGTTAAACCACTTATAATTCAATTGATGTAAGTTATTTTTTCAAAAATAAACAATCTTTAACAGAACGACTCATAGAAATCATTCTATATATATATTTTTAATTTTATTTTAATATACTTTCATAGAAATGTTTCTGTTATGTCACAAAAAACTATTTTCTTTACGCCACAAGTGTCACGCTCATACATTAATTCCTTAGCTAATGTAACATACTGACCCAACAGATCAAGGATTGAGTAGTATTTTATAAGGGCAATCCCAGCTCAATATATCAGATAGAGTTAATAAATCCTAATTTAGTAATTTATATTTTATGATGTGTAATTGTTTAATTTCAAATCTAGAATTTTTATTATATACATTTCAATAAGTATATCTCAGACTCTTGGCAGTTATTTGCTCCCCCACCGAGAAAAGTAGGCACAAGGCCGATTTTTAATGTGAGGAATGAAGGAGAAATGGGGACCAACTCCCCGGGAAGTAGGGGAGATGGATAGTGACAATTGGTATGAAGGATTGCCCCTACATTGGCCAAGGTCTTATATGTGGGGTTGCTCCAACATAGGGTCTTTGCTTGCAGTATCTGCCGGAACCTATAATTATTGAAATGTATTCTTTGTCTTGCATGTAATAAACATTCCGGATTTGAATTTAAACCATTTCACATCATAAAATTTAAATTACTAGATTATGATATATATATATATATATATATATATATATATATATATATATATATATATATATATATATATTTATATATAAAGCTGAACGTCTGTGTTTGTGTCTGGTCACGAATAGGCTCCTATATGGTTGACTATTATAGAAATCTGATCACATATAATGATAAAAAATGTATCGAGACACAGGAATGGGTATGTTTGATCTGGCATAATGATGATTCTTTTAAATTGTGGGGTCTGCGTCCACAAAGTATGGAAATAAAAAAAATTAAAAAAACGTTTACAAGTTTTTTTTTATATAGATGTACATAAGACTACTTTGATAATATGTTTTAACTTAAATAGGGATGGTATAATAAAATTGTAGGCTCTGCGTTCGCGCCTGGCCTCCATAGAATGGAAATAGGCACACACTTTGATAAAGACTTTTCATATCTATCTGCGTAAGTATACTTTGATAATTATGTTTCAATTTGAATAAATATTGTATAATAAAATTATGGTGTGTTCATTCGCGCCTGACCTCCATAGAAGGGAAATATGTCACAAAGTTTAACAAGGTTTTTTAATATAGATCCACAGAATATTGTGATAAGTATTTCAGTATTTGGTATAATAAATTATGGGGTTTATCTATTTTATTTTTACTTTCATCATATTTTGCTTTGGTTTTGATACCCCCAAATTCAAAGCTATCCCTTTACAACCCTTGCTTTTCATAACCTATCATGCTTTCATAAATCAGAGTCCATTTTCTGTAGGCTTTTTTTAAACCTAGTCAACGAAGGGTACTTTTGCTAGTATATATATATATATATATATATATATATATATATATATATATATATATATATATATATATATATATATATATATTTCGGGTGTTTAATTCGCTGCCCAATAAAACAAACTAGTTCACATTTGACTCCATGTAGAATTGTGCCACACCCATTTCACAAATCTATTCCTGATATTTCACTTCCACACTCCTTTCCGTTTAAGGACGATCGTGTATTGATTATTCGGATCGATAAACCTATCAATCGACGTTCATGGCCTGTCGCTTGTTGTCGATCACAGCCGTGCTTTCTGGCATCGCATCTATAATTAATGAGATCGATTATCGATAATGCACAACTTGTCCTGAATCACAATCGTACGGTTTAGGGGAAATAAATCAGACAAATCTTCAAGAACCTATGGCGGGAATTATTGACTTATTGTTATCGATGTTCGGAGTTCACGTGAATGATTTTCGAAAATGAAAAAAAAATTAAATATTATTTTGTTTGGGAAGTCTTCATTGCATTTCGCCGGTAATATTTTTTTTAGAAGTTTGCCATTAAAAAATGTAGGCCGTGAGTATTATCATTTAAATCGTTCAGTATATTTTACGTATCTCGTATATTATTTACTAGCTAGTGAACCCCGTCAGCACAAACAACGCCGAGTCAAACAAAAAATCGAGTAAACTCAACATCATCTCACCATCAATGCTTACCCTGTGAACTCGGAGTATGGGAAATTGGCATGTGCATAAAGAAAATCACCGAAAAAAAAAACACAAATTCCCTGATGAGTAAACATTGGATCAAATGATGCTTACGAACTTGCCAGTATTCGAACCTGGAATCTTCTAATACCGTAGTCAGACGCGTAAGCCATTGCGCCACAAGTCCTGCCAGTTTGTCGAAAAATGTTTCCGCAACTGTATACAGACAGTGCTAAGTTTCGTTGACATGGGCAGGTAACTTTTTTCGACAACTGCACGAAACTGCACCCAAATCTTTATTTCGGGCCTTTTGTGTGACTCGGCGTTTTTCGTTAAGAACCATATATAGATAAGGACAATTCAGGGCCTCACACCTTTCAGGGAGAAAATGATTTTTCAATTTGGTGCATCGGTTCGACAGTTTTATTGGTGTATATATACACACGCCCATAAATAAATAAATATTTAGAATGTTATTAATAGATACAACTTTGCAGTTGGCCGTATTTTTATGCATGCTTTTTCGAAATTTAGAATGTTTATGCTTAATCTGTTAATCTACGAACATGTCGAAACTAACCATTTATTTAATCAACGAACGAACATTGTTTCGGTTCAGTGTTAAATGGTCAACGTAATTCTCACGTAATTATAATTAGTTATTCTAAGTATCACACTCAATCGTCCGAATGATATTGAATGTATTAACACTTGACATAGTTTTCTCTTGCACCATATGTAAAAGTTTTTCAGTTCGACATGCCATATAGGTTCTCGAGATTGATACAGAGGTGACCAGGTCCGACAAACTGTAATTAAAACAATAGTAGGAATTATCAATCTTCATTTCGGAAATATAATATGTATTATTTCTTAATATTTGAACTACTTTTTATTTTATTTTTAAATTTACTATGTATCGGGAAATAGAACACCCGGTATTCTCTACAAATTTGTTAAATTCTTGGGCGAATTTGAGGATTCTTATCAGAGAGGCGGTAGCACTCTCTATATAGGGATGGCCCGTACACGTCTATATACGCCTACAAAACAAAATTATCCAAATCTCAACTAAAATCAACTTATAAGTTTCAAAAAGCACATATTCTTACAGAGAAGAGTCTTACGAATCCAGCGAGTGTCAGAACGTCGGTTAAAATGTCAAAAGAGAGCAAAAAAAAGGGTACAAAAATGGCCAATTGTTCTTCTTTCTTCTTCTTTCTTCTTTCTTTTGAGACGGTGTATCTCGGTGTACGAACGGTCTCTGACAACAGTTCAAGCATCAATCGACTGCTCTTTACACGGAGAAGTGCAGTGACCCATCGCTTTTTAGCTAACTCCATAATTAAATAAGATTACGTGTAATAACAAGTTTTAAACACTATATACCCAATGTAGACAGACCACTTCGAACACGGAACTTCTCTCAAAAGGGACAGCTCCAAATAATACACCGGATGCTCACAGACGTTCCAGTTTGCCAGTGGCCTATATTTCTTGGACGCTGAATATTTGAGGTGAACGTTAAGGTTTTTTCTTTAAACAGTAACCCACCAGCGTTAATGAAACCACGAAATCTTTATCTCAGTTGATCAAAATTGTTATAAGAGTAACCTATCAGCAAGTACGACGTCAAAAAACAATGTTATTAAAACAAATAATTCTTCATATTTTGGACTGTAAAATATGTACAAAATGTCAATGCTGTGACCAGAATTCGAACCTAGGTTAGCACGGCCACAACGTGGGGTCCTAACCTCTAGACGATCACGGCTAACACTGACGTCTGTCGCTCTTGGCAGAAAGACACATGACTACTGTCAAACTATTGAAAAATAAGGAGGAAACTTGAAATTCTCACGCATGCGCAAAATACACTATAGCAACCATTGTTAAATGCAGCTGAATCTCTTCGCTCGCTAAGAAAAGTAGATCAGACCAGTTCTTCTAAGAACTCACCAAACGCCAAAGGAAATAAGTTAAATTAACCGCAAAAGAAACTGCAAGAAAGTCATCTTCTAAGAACTCACTGGAAGCTGACCAAAAAGAATCAAAATCCAAGCCCTAGCCACAAAAATAACTAGATATTGTGGCTACTATATACAATCTACTAATAAAAACAAGTAAGTTTTCTAAAATAAACTACAATAAATTAACCAAGTAACCTCACACTGTAACTGATTAGGACTTCATATAAAGATAACAACTACATTATTTGTGTATATACCGTTCCACACTTTAACTCTTGGTGACGGGGCAGTATCTCAATTCTACGAGAGTTGTCTTACTATAAGATAAGTGATATTATAGTAAGATACACATAAGTGTTATATGTTTACATTTAATAAAAAATGCCAAAGTCAGCACGTAGTAAAAAAGCTTAGAGAAATATAGACTATGAAAAAACAAAGTCAAGGTATTATCTGAGCAAAAAGAATACTATCAGAAAAATGCTGAAATAATAAAAATTAAGTATCATGCAAATCCTAAGGCAAAGAAGGCTGCCTCACGTGCTGACTCAAAAGCACGGTATAACAGGGATGCCGAGTGGAAAAACTGCCTCACGTGCTCTTTATAACAAAGAACCAGAAAAAAAGAAGGCTGTCTCACGTGCTGACTCAAAAGCACGGTATAACAGGGATTCTGAGGAGAAAAAAGCTGCCTCACGTGCTCTTTATAACAAAGAACTAGAAAAAAATAAGGCTGCCTCACGGTCTCTTTATAACAAAGAACCAGAAAAAAAGAATGCTGCCTCACGTGCTTACTCAAAAGCACAGTATAACAGGGATTCCGATGGAAAAAGCTGCCTTTATAACAAAGAACCAGAAAAAAAAGAATGCTGCCTCACGTGCTGACTCAAAAGCACTGTATAACAGGGATTCCGAGGGAAAAAGCTGCCTTTATAACAAAGAACCAGAAAAAAAGAATGCTGCCTCACGTGCTGACTCAAAAGCACTGTATAACAGGGATTCCGAGGGAAAAAAGCTGCCTCACGTGCTCTTTATAACAAAGAACAAGAAAAAAAGAAGGCTGCCTCACGTGCTGACTCAAAAGCACGGTATAACAGGGATCCCAAGGGGAAAAAGCTGCCTCATGCACTAACTATTATAAAAAGACCTAAAACCCAACAGGAAGCGACCTGCTACTAATGGAGGCGGCAATGAGCCGCCTCCTAAAAAAGACAATACTATCATGAATGTAAGTTTAAAAATAAGACTGTAAGTAAAAATACTAATTAACAAGAATAAAAAAGCATTGGAAATACAAAAGGATATAGGGATGGTATGCCAAAAAATATACAAACAAGATAGGTATGAATGGCTAGGCACAGGGAAATAGAATTGCATCCAGAGTATAGCCCTGTAGCTTTTTACAACCGTAATGATGGCACGGAATGAAGATTGGAGAAAAGCTATAGGGCTATACTTTGGATGCAATTCTATTTCCATGTGCCTATCCATTCATAGCTATCTTGTTTGTATACTTTTTGGCATACCATCCCTATATCCTTTTGCATTTCTAATGCTTTTTTATTCTTGTTTAAAATACTAACATACGGCCAGGCATTGGCCAGTCGTAAAATACGCTAAAATACATTTTGATTAATGCAGATCTCGTATTTATTATTATATTATATTGCACCAAATATATAGTAATAATTTAAAACATTTAGAAATTTACTTGCGCGCCACCACCGCGAATCGAAGCCAAAATGTTTAGCTGACGGTTTACTTTTGTCTTTGGTGTTAATTCCGGAGCTATGAAGATAAGTTTGCTGTGAGGCTAAAAATTAAAACATATACCAATAGCTATTACGTTATGCATGTACATTCGTAATGCTTCCGTTCGACCTTCACCTGCCAAATTTCATTTTTTTTTCAGTTTTGCATCGATTTTCCCCGTCTGAAACCAAAAATATAAAATTTCGCGTGAGATCGAATACCCTATACATTAAGTCCCCTTTCTGTAGACCAAAAACTGACAGGAGTTTGGTAGGCAAAAGTTTTAAAACATACACACACACACATACACGCACACACACACACACACACACACACACATATATATATATTTAAAGGAGATTAGAACAATAGTCTAAAGAGCTGAGTGTATTTTAATGTAACAGTGAAATTACTAGTTTCATTAAAATACAGGAAAGAAAAAGTGCTCGTTGTAATTTAGATATATAATAAGCTCGATAGGTAAATATCCTAGAGCTAATTCAATATTAAGTAATGTGATTGATAATTTACAATTTAAAAAACAAATTATAATTAAATTAAAAATCAGTTTTAGAAGACGGAACAACAACAAAATCAATTATCTGTACGATCGTTTCGGAAAACCGTGTTTTTATTGTGGTAGACATCAAGTTACGGACAATAATTATTACATATAATAAGGTGAAAATCTATAGCAAACATCTATATGATTATTTTAACCATAGTTCCTGATTTCAAAAGGCGAAAAATTAAAAGATACACCTGCCTTACTTTTAATGCTAGGTTTATTCATCGTGTCTTTTAGATTTAATAAAAACTCTTTAAAATTTGCTGATCAGGAGACCTTGTTTATTAAAAAAACTATATGTAATAATTATTGTCCGTAACTTGATGTCTACCACAATAAAAACACGGTTTTCCGAAACGATCGTACAGATAATTGATTTTGTTGTTGTTCCTTCTTGTGAAACTGATTTTTGATTTAATTATAATTTGTTTTTAAAATTTTAAATTATCAATCACATTACTTAATATATATATATATATATATATATATATATATATATATACGCATACCTAAATATATATTGCAATATGTTTGCATTTATTGTAATCTTTTTTTACGCAAACATTACGCAAGTCTAAATCATGTAGAATATCTGCATGAATATAATTACACGTAAATATTAACTAAAGATAATCATCCCATAAGAAAACTGAAAAAAAACTAATAAGCAATTAATTAAAATGAATGCTTAAAAATATGCAAATTTGCTAAATCTTTTGCAGATGAATGCAATTCCATGACCCATGTGTAACAAAGTTATTTTCTTTTTAAATAAATAGGGTTTAATATGAATATCAATACACACATACAATAAAAAAGACATTTATAGGAATATTTATTTAAGACTAAATGCCAGAATACAGTCATAAAATATCTTTGTACATTACAACAATGCACTGTAACCAAAACCCACAGAATAAAGTTAAATTGCATATTCTATAAATGCATGAAAAATACACTCTTAATTTAAATATATGTAAAATTCTAAAATATGAGTTAGAGAATTCGTGCGAAATATTCAATGACCATCCATTTTTAACATTCTTAAAATTAATTCAGTCGTAAAATAACACGAAAAGCATAATGGCGTAGGTCTTGAACAAATAATATACACCTAATCGTAATGACTTAAAAAAATCTAATACAGTAAAAGATGGGCCCATAATCACATTAGTCATGGCTATTCTGCAACTGAATTAGTCGTTTATGTGTACGGCACTTGGTAGAATACTGACAAAGTAAGGAAACTTGTCCATGGCTTCTATGTTGGAATTACCACGAATTGATATTAGAAGCTAAATAATACCCTTTTCTAGTGATTGGCTGGTACATTAATTCGGTTTTCTTTAGATCAATAGTCACACTGAAATCATCGCTTGCATTAGTGTTGTGGAGACACCCTCTAATTAACATAGGGAGTGAGATATATAAAGGTATCAATCACCAATACCGGGGGAGTTCTGCAACGACCGCCAAATAGGCAAAACGTCTATGTTGCCTCCAGTAAGACATGCAACACGCCACCTGCCGGAATATCTCCAACTAAATTTACAACTACAGACATGTAAATATGTATATAACTTTTCTGCCTAATATATTATTGTTATATCTTTACTTTCCGCGTCCTTGTTAATTATTTGTGGAGACACAACAATTAGAAAAAAGATCAACAATATATTGCCTGTTTGGCTCTGTGTTGGCATTGAGAGCACAATCATTAGCAAACAACAGGTTTTGTGTGGTGGTGATCTTAATCTTGGTGAATAATGTCCCGTCTGTTTATAATTGACGCTTGATTCGGAGTTTTTTGCTTTGAGTGCACCAATCAACAGCAGGGACAACATCATGCTGAAGCGCCTTATTTGACACCGTCGTTGACTGGAAAATCATCGGAAGCCTATCATCCATGACATGAGCCATCATGAATTGTTTGATAATTAAAATACTTTTGTGGGGACATTATTGGTAAATCTGATGAATAAACCATAATAGTTGCAGGCTTAATTTAATTCCTTGGACGATTACACCAGCTCCATTCATCGATAATGTTAAAAGGTAAAACGAATAGTAACTCCGAATCTCCTGATTGAATTATCACCAAACTCTGCCTTCTATAGTTGATGTACTTTCACAACGTTTTTAGCCAGGTAAGACTCTGGTCGGTTTTGTGTAGGTATTAAACCGTTATCTTCATAAAATGCTCACCTGGAACCGTAGAGATTCAATGTCTTCATCCACTGCGCCACGGGCCCCAACAAACAAAAACGTCGTGAGACGACAACAACTATGGAAGGCAGTAATTGCGTTAGGAGATTCGGAATTCCTATCCCGTCGCGGTTACCACCTGACGAAGGCCAGAGGAATAGTTCGCCGAAACGTCGTGATAAAACAATCACTAAAAAAGATGAGGATAATAGTCCGAAATAAAATAAATTAATAAATAATATTCATCTCAATGAATTCCAATTAAAAAAAAAGTAAAACGAATAGTAAAAAAATAATTAAAGTTTATGAAATATAGGTTCGAAATAATGTTAGACCGACAATTTGCTTAAGTAGGTTTGATAATTGTATGGATATATTATGTATAATTGTTAGTATAATCTATGTATAATTGTAAGTATGTACTTTATAAAATTTAAGTATATACTACGTATAATTGTAAGTATATACTTTGTAGTATTGTAAGTATATACCGTTTAGAATTGTAAGTGTATACTTTGTATAATTGTAAGTATATACTATGTACAATTGTAGGAATATATATATATATATATATATGTATGTATGCTTGCAAGTATATACTATGTATAATTGTAAGTTTATACTATGTATAATTTTAAGTATATGCTATGTATAATTGTACGTATATATATATGTATGCTTGTAAGTATATACTGTGTATAATTGTAAGTTTATACTATGAATAATTTTAAGTATATGCTATGTATAGTTGTATGTATATATATATGTATACTTGTAAGTATATACTATGTATAATTGTAAGTATATACTATGTATAATTTTAAGTATATACTATGTTTAATTGTAAGTATATACTATGTTTAATTGTAAGTATATACTGTGTATAATTGTATGTCTATATATGTATAACTTTAAGTATATACTATGTATAATTGTAAGTATATACTATGTATAATTGTAAGTATATACTATGTATAATTGTAAGTATATACTATGTATGATTTTAAGTATATACTATGAATAATTGTAAGTATATACTATGTATAATTGTAAGTATATACTATGAATAATTGTATGTATATACTATGTATAATTGTAGGTATATACTATGTATAATTGTAAGTATATACTATGTATAATTGTAAGTATATGGTATGTATAATTGTGTGTATATACTATGTATAATTGTAAGTATATACTATGTAGAATTGTATGTATATACTATTTATAATTGTAAGTACATACTATGTATAATTGTATGTATATACTATGTATAATTGTAAGTATATACTATGTATAATTTTAAGTATGTACTATGTATAATTGTAAGTATATACTATGTATAATTGTATGTGTATATATACTCTGTATAAATGTAAATATATACTATGTCTCATTGTAAGCATATACTATGTATTATTGTAAGTATACACTAGTTATAATTGTAAGTATATACTATGTATAATTGTAAGTATATACTATGTATATTTGTAAGTATGTACTACGTATTATTGTAAGTATATACAATGTATAATTGTAATATATACTACGTATAATATATGTTTTATTGTAAGTTTATACTATGTATAATTGAACGTTTCTACTAAGTAAAAACAGTGGTCTATACATTTGTGTCTATTTAATCCGTAATGGTCTTGACGTCATATACTTTGTAAAAAGAATTTGTCGTAACGTTTGTTTTTATTTAATCCATACAGCTGTTTTATGCGATACTTGTGTTACATAAATCAACGGATGTAGTTTTTGTGTTAAACTTTATACAGATGTAATGGATTTAGTTGTTGATTACGCAAACAAATAGATTTTGTAACAAAACCTTACAAAGTCACCAGAAAGAAGAATTTAGGATTGTTCGATGAGTTATATTTGAATTTCTTGTTCCACTCTATTTAGTTGCATGCCGTCAACTACATAGAAATATGGATAAAAATACAAGATGGACCACTTAAAAATAGCCCAGAAAATGTAGTAGAGAGGAGGAACATTTTTTTTATTCTTTAAATTACTTGTAGTGTTATAAAAGATGCTGGAAGTGTGCCCTGTTGACATCTATTCGTTTCTGGACACGTTTAACAACGTTTGCGGATACTTCCTGGAGATCTTCTCTGGTGATTCTCCTGATAGTGCTCCTTTTGTTGGTCTAGATTGTGAGTATTTTTGGCATAAACTTTTGTTTTTAAGTCCCCAAAATATCAAAATTACGTGATAACACGTCCAGGGAATGTAATGGCCATAACCTTTTGCTTATTGTTCTCAATGGAGACAGACTTATTTTACCTATAATTTTGGTTGGTAAGTGGAGGGTTCATACCTTTCCCAATCATTGATGAATGATATAGATCTGACTAAATGTGAACTTAGTGCATTTCAGTTTGCATTAGTAACTTTTGCGATCACACATATTCTCAAGACGATGCAGTCAGTAGCTCAAACACTTGACTCATGCACCTTAATTTTAAAAAGCTCCAACTGTAGAATAAAAACATCTTCAAATAAAAGTAACACAAAATGTAGTAGAGAGGAAGAACATTCTTTTCTTGTTTAAATTACTTGTAGTCTTATAAAAGATGCTGGAAGTGCTCCCCGTTGACATCTATGCATTTCTGGACACGTTCTCTCTTCCAAAAAAAATGCCATTAACTCTTGTTAGTGATCTATGAAACGTTCGGCATATAGCGTCCTATTGTTGGGAAAAGTATTGCATTTTGTCTTGTGGTGTCAGTTGGGCTGTAAGAGAAAGATTAAAGGGATCGGACTACATTTAAGTGGATCATTCTATACAAAAGAATATAAAGGAAGTGATAAATACAAATCGACAAGAAATAAGCAATGCCGAGAATAAATGTATTTCACTACAATGATAAACAAATAAATAATAGAAATCTAACATAAAATAAATTACAGAAACGTACAAGAGCACTTAGAAACGTGAAACATTTAAAGGATAAAAAGATGTAAAAAAAACAAAGAATTGTAAATAGGGAATAACCTATAAAAGTGAGAAAAAAAATGGAAGAAAGGGAGAAGAGTAAGGAAAAAGAATAAGGGAATAGGATTAAAAATAAATCAATAAATGAGTGCGATCAATCACGAATTTAAGACTGTGAAATCGATAGGGGTCAAATAATAAGAATAATAAATATAAGAAAAAAAAATTAAGAAAGAAAACGACCGCATGAGGAATACATATTAAAAATATAAGTTAAACGATAACAAAACACGCGCGAGCGCTGAAATACGGAAGAAAAGAATACGGAAAAAAAGGAAGGAGCTAGTGAAATTCTTTAATGTATATAATAAATCTCGTTGTGCCTCGCTCATATAATTTGTGCCTTTTTTTGTTTTAGTTTTTTTTTTTTTTTGTTATTTTTTTGCTTGCTTTGCTTGCTTGTCCCAGTAAGATTGACATGATTATTGTCATGAAATGTTTATTTTTATTTTTCATTTGCTTTCTTTGTAGATTGTAATGCTGGGTATCGGGCAGCCAAACCAGCTACCAACATTGCCCTGCTTTTTATTGAAACCAACCGAGAGCTCTTTTCAGTATCCTCACTAATCCCTTTAGTGCAATAGTCTACATTTCTTCTGCACCTGATTCACCAGGAATATTAGTTTGGTAGGACTTCAAGTTCTTCTTCATAAGCCCTGTGGCACCTACAATAACTGGTATGATTGATATCTCCCTAAGATCCCTGTTTACATTTGTCAATGTGTCAACAAATGTTTATATTTGTACTTGGGGTTCCGTCTAATTCAGTCATCATACGTAATTCATGCTTGTGGGGTATTTTCTGTTTCAGATTAATCAATTTAAGTGTGCGAAATTATTGGGGCTGTGACAACAGAATATTCATTTTATTTATTTTTTTTTGACTCTCGGATATATACCCGAGACAGACACACTTAATCAACCGGAAACCACACCCGTCTATATAAAAACATAAGATATTAACGGATATATACTCAAGAGTCAGAACAATGAAAAGAATATGCGGTTTCACAGCCTTAGGCCATTCAAATTTTTTAATTCATTTTCTTTCTTTAAAGATTGCTATGCTGGATATGAGGCAGCCAAACTGGCTGCCAACAGTCACCTGCTTGTTATTGAAACCAACCGAGAGCTCTTTTTATTATCCTCACTGTTCCCTTAAGTGCAATTGTCTGGATCTCTTTGGCACTTGGTTGACCAAGTGAATATTAGTTACGTAGGACTTCTTCTTCATAAGCCTTGTAGCACCTATAATAACTGGTATGATTGATATCTCTCTAAGATTCCAGTTTCTTTTCATATCATACATGAAACCTTGATATTTGGTCCGTTTCTCTCTTTCAGCTCTGTTTAGCCCTCCATCATTTGGAACACTAACTTCAAGTAAGGTTGCAACTCTCTCTGACTTATTTAACAGCAGTATTTTCAAGGTAGGTGACTGTAGGGATTACATGGTCGTAATGTATGGTATATAAGTCATTTCCAACTGTTCATTCAGGTTGATGTTCCCATGACTTGCTGCTACATTGGATGCTTAATTTCTTACAGATGTTTTTATTTAAATTGGCAATTATCGTGGACAGTGTGTTGCAGCATTAAATGATAACCACCAATTAAAGTAACCATCAATTAAATGATAACCATCAATTAAATTAGCCATCAATTAAATGATAACCATCAATTAAATTAACCATTAATTAAATGATAACCATCAATTAAATTAGATTTGGGGAATGGCAATATATGTTTGAAACGTCAAAACTGCGCTCACCGAACACAAAAATAGAGTAGTTAAAAGTAAGATTGTGAAATAGACTATTTTTAACGTTATTGTACCACAGCTCATCACCGGAAAGTTCCACGTTTGTCAATGAAACGACTCGTTTAAATGTATCGTGTTTTACTATCCATGTTTTACTATCCATGTTTTACTATCCATGTTTTACTATCCATGTTTTACTATACATGTTTTACTAATACGATTATTTTTTTCATCTTTTGATCAGTTTGCGACTGTAAAACTCAAGTCTGCGCAAATATGTACACAAATGGTAAGAGGAAGCGTAAGTAAAGGGCGACTGTCGAAAGACCGGATGAGATATGTTGAGTAAAATATATCTGTGGGGAAAATAGAAACGGGCATACACATGACCTAGCTGTGAAGCGCCCACGTGTCTGCCTGTCATGCGCATTGGACAGGAAAAATAAAAAGCAAGATGGCGTCTGTGATATTTAACAGAAACGGTCTCTTGTGATCTCGCGAGATTCACGTGGATGAATGTAATATAAAGCAGGTCACTTGGAGGTGGGGGGAGAGAGCTTTGGCTATTCAGACGCTAAACAGGTGACGTTACAAGACAGACGGTTACTCAGTGCATTGGGACGAGTGAAGGAGGTTACAGTTCTACAATATTATTAAAAGACAGAGGCAGATGGTGGAAAGGGGGTGTACTGAGGGTAAGTGCTTATTTCTTAAGACATCACGATATATTCTATTCTGAATTTATAATGCCAACCAAACAGGATCTATTTTGATGTACAAACAATTCCAACATATTTATCTGAAAGTGAATATTTTAGACGATATGGTCAACGGCAGAAAATGTAAATAAAGGCCGAATGACAAGATAAATGAGAACGCAAATTGAATTAATGTAAATAAAAATGAAACAGAAAGAAAACTATTAAATAGGAGGCGAGGGGTAAAATAAAAATTAGATTATAGCATTACAATGTAATATTACTTTATGACGCCAAATAAGGTAGTCATATATGACAGAATAATTTACTCTTAAATAAGTTTTTATTCGTATATGAATGTTTCGAGAGTAAGAAAAATTGATGTATATCATGAATAAAGCGTGAATGCAAGATAAATTATGAGGTAAATCGAATTAATGTAAATGATTAACAAAACAAAACATAGATTAAAGAAATATAAGATTAAGTGCAATGCCATATGATAGCATCACAATATGTTTTAATTCGAGTGGTTTGCAATCTATAATATAAATCTCACTTGTCTGTTTAAATGTATGTATGTATGTTTGTATGTCTGTTTAACACGTACGAAAACGGGAACAGATTTTAACGAGGTTGGTATCATTTTGAAACTCAGCTCTTTCGGACGACAAATATCGAAAAATTGGCTAAAAACATCAATTCCTTCACCCATAACTGCCCATTTTTTTATGGGGAAGGATCGCTTTTTTCGCCGATATTTTCGATTGTCTAACCTTAATTAAAACTTACATCACTTCTGGTTTGGCGATGGACACAAAAGCAAAGATGTCAGAAGTTTTTTTTCACGTTCCTTGCGTCCTTCGTGGTACGGTTTTGAGCCTGCCTGCCTGCCTGCCTACTACCACATTTTTTTTTTTGCTGAACACATACATCCAAACACCCGGACAACGCCGGGCACCAAGGCTTATCTTATATAAAAACATGACGCTCAAGCCTGGGAAGATTAAGATATAAGCTTTATTTTGTAAAAAAAAAAAAACAAACAAAAAAAAACACTTTCAGAGGGATGATGCTTACGTTGGACGAGTCCATCCGTTGGGCGATAAAGGGACCAACACGAATAAAACATGTCAATGGTATCCGCGTCAAAGGGGAGGAGGATGGGAGGAGGTAATTAAAACCTAAACCCACGTGTCCTTTTTTCCTTTTCTTTTGAGTCGAATTTTAGTTCACGTGTCGACTAGACCAGGCCGTTTTATTTGCCCCGGAAAATATTTTTCAGACTGTTGTTAGTAGACCCGGTTGGGGGTGGGGGGCTAAAAGAGTATTTATTTTTTGCAAACCTGACGTTTGCCTGCTCACTTTTGAGTGTCGCCCTTCGGCCCATTTTTCCCGACAATTTAAAAGACATTAGCAAGGTAACCTGACCGTGCCCGGTATTGAATGATGATCAACGAATGTTTCACTCTCCTATATTTTTATTGTCATCGAAATCGATGAAATATAAAATCGATTAATTGCCTGCTCTAATTACTGATCGATTGCTATGAAGCTGGATGAAGCTTCACATGCTTGTTGGAATGGTTGGTTGCTTTGGTTGTTTTTGAGTTACGGCATATAAACCCTTTTCGAGTTATTTAATGCCGAATCCTGTGGTTTTGAAGAAAACGTTTTTTATATAATATATTTGTTTGTTTTATTTTTAAGTCGGTTTCTATTTAACTCACATTTGGGACTCTAACAGGTACTACCACTCCGGGCCAGATTGAACCTGAGAACAATGCCAATTAAACGGTGGCTCAACACTTCCCAAAGCCCGCAAGCTGGGGCCTCACCATTGGATATAGTTTAAGGTCATATCCAGAACCTTCTCGGAGTGACTAAATGCAACATATATTATAGGCTACATTGCACTGTAAAGAAGCTAGTATCGATTTTATAAAAAAAAATATTTTTACATATAATAGCTTGCATTAAATTTTGAAATGCAAAAATGAAGTATGATGATTCAACTGTGGTTTAAACAGAAGCATTCATTTCGAACGCGATTTGTCATATAAAATACCTACCGTTGATTTAATATGTTTTCCATTACTGCTTGTGTGGTTATAATGGCTTGAACTTAAGTGTAAAATTTAAATGTCAAGTATTATCGCGAAATTGGGCTCTAAACAAAAGCGCTCATTTTGAACACACCCGTATCATATCAAAGAACCTACTGCTGATTATATATGTGAGCCCTTTCGGAATTCACACATTAACTTGTGATGTTAGGCTGTGTAAGATGTTCACTTGGACAAGATTGGATTATTTCGATTATCGACTATCGATATATATCGAAAACTTCCGATAAAAAATCATCTACCTGAGAACACTGCCAGGCATATTAAGTACCTTTGTGGTAAATTTCATAAAAATTGACCCAGCCGTTTTCGAGATCATAGTGAACGAAGTGACAGTCACACAAACACAAATGATACACACACACACACACACACACACACAAAGTTTCTTTTTATACAATACTAGAGAGTCATCTGTCTGAGCGTGTTACAAGTTAAACTTCGAAAACTACATAATAAACATCTTGAAAGATAGAAGACTCTCCGTTGGACATGCTCTGATTGCATGATGTCCAAAACTAAAACAAAAAAACATTTGAGGATTAAGTAGACGATGTTTTGTCAGGGTAAATGATTTTCTAGAGATTTATTCTGGATTTATTTTGAAAGAAAATCTCAACTTATTTTCCCAGAAAATCAAGTTGAAAATATTATTCTAACTCCTGATAATCTATGTATGTATGTATGTATGTATGTATGTGTGTTGTGTCAGGTCATGTCATATGCTACTGGTACCATGTAACCCAGTACTACCTGCCTCATGGTCGGGTCACCGGCGACTAAACTGGTTCCCCCACCAGACTTGTTTGGTGAGGAGGACGGCTAGTCTCCCTGAAGGATTAAAAACAAGACCTTCAAAAGGGCGAATGAACTCTTTTTCTGGGCCAACGGTCAACTAGCACCGTGTATATTTGTGTGTGTGTATATGTGTATTGGGGTAGAGAGGGCTCCCGTAAGCCGTGGTGAAGGCAACCTTTCTAGGAAAAGCAAATCTCTCATTTAAAAAACCATAAAGCGGAAGACCAGTACCCGCATTAAGCTGGTCTGCAGTTTAATTTGTTGCTGGCTATCTTGCTCTTGCTTGTTGCTGGATCTCAACATTTTGAACCGAGAGAGAGACTTAGCTGTCGTACAAAGCTAAGACTCTGTAACATCATATTTGTATAGATACTCCCTCAGGCATTTGGGCTCATGGATTTTAAATGTCTGAGGGAGTGGCACTCGTCTGACAAGACGTTGCAATCATCATGTATGTATGCATGTATGTATGTATCTATATATCTATATATATAAATATATATATATATACATATATATATATAATCATGTTTATATTGAGAATACTCAGAATTGCTTTTGGCCACTACAATATATATATATATATATATATATATATATATATATATATATATATATATATATATATATATATATATGTATGTATGTATATATGAAAAATATATTGGAGGTGGAAGGGCCTGAATGCTCACCGTTTCGCCCGATTTATGCAGGCTTCTTCAAGAAGGAATGTCAATGACCGTCCCTTTTGAAAAAACCCGCATAAATCGGGTGAAATGTTGAGCGTTCAGATCCTCCCCCTTCCAATCTATTTTTCATGTCGGATTTCATCCATCTAAACCAACAATGTGTATTTTTTAACATTATTTTATTATTCTATGTCTTGGTTTTTCATTGAGAATTATGTTTAGATCATTGTAATAATGTTTTTAAATCATTGAAATCGGGGTGACCACAGCTAATAAAACGGTAATAAAAATTGAACATTCCAATGAATAGTAGACATTTACACGTTTCCACCTCTTGGAAACATTTCAAATGAACTACGAAAATGCTATTTTTACATCTCCAACACATTTTTGAAAATAATTTCTGAAGAGGGCGCTTCACAGAACGTCTGAAACGCGTTAAAAACGATTTAAAAAAAAATACCAAAGACATCGCAAGCCAAGGACAATAACGAAATACCGGAAATGGAAGAAAAACATAGTACAGGAAATCAACTAATGATTCAAATAAAAACATCTAGAAATAAATATGAAGGGAAAATGGTTCATTCTGCAAATCTAAAATGATGTTTAATAAGGAAAAATCATCATCATCACCACCACCAGCACCACCACCACCAGCACCACCACCACCAGCACCACCACCATCATCATCATCATCATCATCATTATCATCTCTTACTACTCAGGTATTTCTAGTGTTAGCATTGGTTTCTCTGAAAATTTCTCTAGTCAGTATTCTTTTTACAAAGACATCGATCACCGATAAGAGTGATCAAGTAAAGGTTGCCAGCATCCTAGGTGAAAGTGTTTGTGTGGAACACACCGGGTTCGAACTTGTAGATGTACGTTGTCAGTCCGTGTTTTTAACAACTTCATCTTTAAAAAAAAAGTTGTAAAAATAAAAATAAATTCGAAAAATCACTTAAATAAAAGTAAAAAAAAAAAAGTATACGTGATATTGACAGAAACGCAGAGAAAATAAAATAAAGCAATAATAAAAAGTTATCCGTAAATAGAATATAATATCGTTGTGATAACACTTTTCTAGTACTGATGGCCTAGCAGGTAAGAGACACCTAATAAACACCCACGTTTCGATTTCATCTTAAATAATTTGACTTCTGTGCTACCTATAAAAACTGTCATGATAATCTAAAACATGTAGGGTGTCCCAAAAGAAACTGATGGTTAAAAAAATTCATAACTTTCTTAATTTTTTATAGTTTTCTTTTATTTTTTCAGATCAGCTAGAGTAACCCTTTCAACGTCATCCTGAATCGTTACACGACCGAGGAGCGGATATTTATCGTAGAGTCGTATTTTAGGTTGAATTAGTCAATATCAGAAACTCAAAGAGAATTTCGACGAAACTTCCAAACAAGAAATTCCCCTACTCCCAATGCAATAAAAGCTATGGTGGCTCGATTTCATGAGCAAGGGTCTGTATGTGACCTCCCTAAATCTGGTAGACCCGGTACGGCAAGAAGTGATGAGAATCGTCAGAGATTAGCAGAGATTGTGGGCGAGGATTCATCCACATGAGTAAGGAGATCAAGTCAAATTGGGGTATCTCGATCAATGTGGTTCCAGCAGGACGGTGCAATGGTGCATACGGCACGAGGAACATTAAATCTTCTCCAGGACATATTCGGCAACCGAATAATTTCTCGTGACTGTGAGATAAATTGGCCAGCCCACTCGAAAGATCTCACATGTGCAGATGTCTTCCTTTGGGGTTACCACAAAGAGCGGGTATACGCAAAAAAAAAACAGCTACAATAAATGCCTTTAAAACAATATAGAGGAGGGATTTAGGGCAATAATCTCTGAGATATTAAGTGATGTGTTTGACAATGACCTGCAGAGCGCACAAGAGTGTGAAAATGAAAATGGTGGACATTTGAGTGACATCATTTTTCATAACTAAAATTAAACCTTGTGAAAAACATACACTAGATTTAGTTGTGCAAATAAAATTAGAATAAGAAGACTTTGATATTTTATTATATCTCAGAAAATCACGGAAGGTTTGGTTGTTTGGTTGTTTTTGTTTTACGGCATATCAACCCTTTTCAGGTTATTTAATGCCGAATCCAAAGATTTTGAAGAAAAATATTTTTAATAGAATATATTTATTGTTTTCACGTCGGTTTCTATTTAACCCATAGTTGGGACCCTAACAGGTACTACCACTCCGGGTCAGAGTGGACCTGGGAGCAATGGTAATTAAAGGGTGGCTCCACACTCCTCAACGCCCACAAGCTGGGACCTAACCACTGGATATAGTTTAAGGTCATATCCAGGACCCCCATTGAGGCACTGCCACCCCCTGCAGGGGGGGGGGGAAGTCGGCGTATTCTAATGCCCCACAGACGGGGCCGAATCACGGAAGGACTCGTCTACCTACATATGAAAATTAGTAAGCATACCTTTAATATTAAGGAAGTTAATCACATTTAAAATGCGTCAACTCCTTTTGAGACAGCATGTACATGGAAAAGATAATTAACTACAATAAAATGGCAAAGAGTAAAAAGAATATCGAAGCGAATGAAATTGATTATAGAGATCCATTTTTAAAAATGATATGCGGGAATGAAACCATAAAAGTGTAATAAAACAAAGGTTAAATATGTAAAAGAAAAAAAAAACTAGTGTGGAACAAACGGGGTTCGAACTTGTACATTCAGGTTGTCAGATCGTGTCTTTAACAACTTCAATATTGTCATCTTTTCGAAAAAATAAATGTAGACAACAGAAATGATTTAAAAGCATGAAAAGTGAAAATCAGAGACACAATAAAAGAACGTAAATATTTCAAATAGTAAATAAGAAAGAATTTTGAAGAGAAGTTAAGAAAGTAAAAAAGAAAGTTATATTGGATAAAGGTGGAAACAATAAATAAATAAAACGATGCAAAGAGGAACAAAGCAAAAAAAAGTAATAAATATCTAAATAAATAAATAATAAATACCTAAAAAAAAAAATAAATAATAAATACCTAAAAAAAAAATAATAAATACCTAAAAAAAATAAATAATAAATACCTAAAAAAAAATAAATAATAAATACCTAAAAAAAATAAATAATAAATACCTAAAAAAAATAAATAATAAATACCTAAAAAAAAATAAATAATAAATACCTAAAAAAAATAAATAATAAATACCTAAAAAAAAAAATAATAAATACCTAAAAAAAAAAAAATAATAAATTCGTAAAAAAAAATAAATAATAAATACCTAAAAAAAATAAATAATAAATACCTAAAAAAAATAAATAATAAATACCTAAAAAAAAATAAATAATAAATACCTAAAAAAAAATAAATAATAAATACCTAAAAAAAAAACGTATGCGAAAATCAATTGAAATTAGGAAATCCAATAAGAAAAAAAAGATAAATTTAAAAACACCACAGAGGGAAGAAAGGAAATAAAATAAGAAAAATCGGTCAGAAATATATCGATTAGTGCTCACTTGCTTCCAAGTGGGACCGGATATCTATTTATTCGCTTCATTCATTAAATGGACAGCGTTCCCAAATCAAATATGCTTCCATTGTCGACAAGCATTGGTCGATCATTGGGAATTGATTATGTTCAAAACGATTTTTATTGCTTTCCTTCTCTCTATCTCTCCCCCTCACTTTTCCGTTCGATTTCGTCTCAGTCCCTCGCTCTCTTGACCGACTTTCTTGCCCCAAACACTTCGCCCAACTGACTTTATTTCCATTAATACTGCTCCTAGTTACTACTAAGACATTTTGACTACCCATACGGGAACATAAACGGAAAATTCCAGATTTAAAACAATAACGATGTTAATGTTTTGATCGATACATAAATAAAAAAAAATCTCAGCAAACATCGATATCGGAATTAAAAAAAAAAATATTATATAATAAAATAGCCAGGAGAAAAGATAACCGGTTGATTATAACGTGTTTTTAAGAGAGAATACATTTGAAATACACAGTAGATAACTCCATTACATGTACGCAAATCATGAGCTTGATTTGATGAAAACTTTCGAAGATGAATAAACACACACACACACACGCACATACATACATACGCATATATATATTTTTTTTTTTTACAAAGGCATCACCACATTATCAAGGCCAGAGGCCACTCAAGGATAAGGGTTAAAGAGTGTACAGTAGAAATTGGTCAATATAGTAATCATTAGTAATGAAAATTTGGTAAATTTAATAACTTATATGGAACGGCTCATCAAGAACTTATTTACTTTAGACTTGAACACAACCATATTGTAGTCAGCCGGAAAGCAGGAAAACGGAAGACAATTCCACAGGCGTGCAGTTCTAAGAAAGAAGCTTTGTTCATGGAATCTACGATTAGGTTTAGGCACATATAAAGACATATATATATATAT
This sequence comes from Euprymna scolopes, assembly GCF_053919585.1. Taxonomy (NCBI): domain Eukaryota; kingdom Metazoa; phylum Mollusca; class Cephalopoda; order Sepiida; family Sepiolidae; genus Euprymna; species Euprymna scolopes. The sequence continues at coordinate 156,959,372 of NC_136489.1, read as the reverse complement.
ATATATATATAATATATATATATGCGTATGTATATATATATATATAATATATATATATATATAATGCCCCTGGATACGGTGCCCCCAGGATACGTTTTTTTCAGATTAAGATGTTGAATACATTTTTTTCAAGCCCCCCCCTCTGTTACGGTATTCGTCCCGCCTTACAATGCTATTTATAATGTTATTTGATTATATAAATGTTTATTATATAATCACGACACATCACACACAAGATAATCAACACACGCACACATGCACGCAGGCCCGCACGTACGAACAATCATATATATATATATATATATATATATATATATATATATATATATATATATATATATATATATATATATAGACTTATATGTAATATACTGAGTTCATGTAATTCAGTAAATTTTCATATACCAATAGGTTTTAAGCCCAAAATGTTTGACTACAAAATTATCACATTTCATAATTGAGCATTAATATACTGTCCGTGCAAAATCAAGAATTCTATGACAAGGTGTTGATGGCAACAAAAAGTGTATTTTATTTTACGTTACAATTGTTTCAATGTCCAGTTCGATAATTTCAAGCATTATATCGTTTGAAAATTTTCAAAAACCAGCATTTCTTCAGACTTTATGAATAAACACACTTTAGGCAATGTAGCATTTTTTGAATAGAAAGAAAAAAATGTTTCTCGCATGCTTTTCCCGGATACGCTGTCTTTCGGGTTACGATATTGAATACGATGTTTTTCCAGCTCCTGGTTATGGTATTTGCCCTGCCTTACGATGCTATTTATAAGGTTATTTGATTATATACATGTTTGTTTATAGACTGTACTGTATTTTGTTACTGATTTTTAATGCCGTATCCTAGGGTTTATTCCAAACAAACTCATATGTATTATTTCATAACTTTTAAACTTAATAATAAATAAAACTCTATTTTTGTTATGCGGATGACGCCAGGGTGGCGTTGATAATATGCGATTCTTGAGTTGCTTCATCCATGATCGAAACCGAAAAAAAAATTATCAAGAATTCTTGATAAATTATTTATAAAAAATAGATTATTTAAGTGCCATCAGCTATAGTCGAAACCGAACTCAAAACTTATGAACAATTCTTGGTAAAATTATTTATGACAAGAAATAGAAGAACATAATAATTAAATGACCCGGATGTAAGTGTGACACACGAAAGAACACACACGCTATCGTATTAATTTATAGATGTTCTTTTATTATAGTAACTTCTTTGCATGAACATCTAACTTGTAATGATAATATTCGATCATATAATCAGTTATTATCAATGCCACCCCGGCGTCTTCCGGGAGGCTGATATATAAAAAAATAGGTGTTTAATTATTATTTAGTTTCAGTGCTATGAAAACATACATAGGAGTTTGTTAGGAATTAACTTGTATGCATATGTACAGTAGAAACCCGGGATACGTCATTAAAAATTAGTAACGAAATACAGTATAGTATATAATACACGTGTATATAATCAAATAACATTATAAATTTAAACTAATCCAAATACGTTACTTAATTCGTTGGCTGTTATATTATTATATAAAAATATCATAAGGAACAAATACTGAGAAGTATAGGAATTGCTGACCCAACATTCCTAAAGCTGTCCTAACGGTTCCTACAAGAGCAAACACCAAACTAGGTCTGCCATTTTCAATTAATTGTGAGCTGGTACACTTATATAAAGCCACTAAAAGAGTGATGTCAGATCATTACTTTATAAGAATCTTTACCACGGATCTCCCAGCATTTCAGACGAACCTAAAAGACTCTTAATACGTCCCGAGAAATCCGTTAAGCATGTTCAATTTCTACAGCTACACTGGGACATAGTAGAAACAGAAACTTGAAACACTGACTGGGTGACTCTCTTCAATGAGAAAAGCTCAGATGAAATACTCAAAGCCTTCCAGAATAAATGCGATCAGATCTGCAGAAGTAACAGGTCGGACAAAATCAAGTAAAAGCAATCCCTAAAAACAGAATGATCTTAATTAAAAAGAGGGCAAACTAAAAAAAGTCCATTTTTACCAACAACAACCACAAACTGGAAAACGAACTTGAATCAATATAACTTAAACTTATCAAATCACATGAAGACGAAACATTAAAAGAGGAATTAAAAACCATATCCAACATAAAAAAATAGCAAATTCTTCTAAGCATATGCCAAAAGGAAAAGTAACAATACCCTAATTATAGGACCACTTTGGACAACTACTGAGGAACTATAAACTGGCCCAAGCAAAATGGCGGAGATACTCACAGAACACTATGAAAGCGTCTTCAGTTCATTCATCGAAGAAATGAGAGTCAACAACCCTTCATTCTTTAATACTGTATAAAAAACAACATATCGATTCTCAAGTATACAGGTTACAAAGACTGACAATATCTCGGCCAGTGACAAAATCTCGCCTAACCCAGAAGCGGGACCCGATGGCTTTCCTGTGTAACTTCTGAAAAATTGCAAACACCAGCTATCCCTTCCACGACAACTGTCTGAAATAAATCTCTACAAGAAAAATAGTACCTCAAGCTCTGAAGTGTGGTATTATTACGCCAATAAACAAAGGAGGTAGTAGAGGAATAGCAAAAACTTATAGACAAGTAGTGTTGACATCGCATCTAATAAAGATTGTCGAAAGAACACTGTGAGATAAGTTGGTAGACTTTCTGGAAAACAAAGGAGCCTTCAACAAAGGACAACATGGATTTCGACACAGCGGCTACTGGTTGTCGCAGCTACTATCTCACTATAAGAACATCGTACATGATATTCCAGCTGGAAATAACGTAGGCGTAATCTATATAGATTTTGCAAAAGCTTTCGACAAAATTCATCGGTATACTCTTGCATAAAATGTTCTCGCTCGAATGGAAAACACGGGACATCGATACAAAGCTTCTTCTCAGACAGAACACACAAAGTAACCATTCGCTGCAGCTTATCAGAGAAAAGTAAGGTCATCAGCAGCGTGCTTCAAGACTTAGTATTAGGTCCTCTATTGTTTATTATAATGATTCCTGACATAGATAGAGACCTGGAACACACCATAGCCACATCTTTCGCTAACGACACACGGATCATGCAAATGATCTCGACACTGCATGATTCAAGGCTTTTATGAGAAGACCGCAACAAAATTCAAAAGGGCCTAAAAGCAACAATATGGCTCTAAACAGAAACTACTCCAACACGGTAATAAAAAGCTTCTAAAGCAAACACCTTAATACTAATGTGGGCAACAAGAAATCATATCAAAGGAAATAGTGAAGGATCTTGGGGTTTATATGTGCAAAGATCCCACCTTCACATATCAATCACATTACAGCGGTCGCGGGACAAATAACGGGATGGAAACTGAGAAATTTCAGGAGTATGAACAGGAAGTACATGTTCACACTATGGAAATCCTTTGTTCTCCCAAGACTAGAATACTACTGCGATCTTTGGTCTTCCCGAAATGTAACGGAAGCCTGAAAAATAGAAGTACCCCAGACACCATTCGCCAGCAAAATATGTTGAGTAAACCAGCAACTGCAACTGTGTTGACTACAACGTCGAAGAGAACGATATGCTATCATCTACATATGGCAACTCTTGGAAGGAAAGGCCCCAAATATAAAACTAGTAGAAATAACCCATCAGCGGCGAGAGAAGGCTTTGCTATATAAAAAAACAACTGAGGACCAATTCTCTTATCCACCACAGCTTCATCTACAGTCGCACAAGAACATTCGATAGTATTCCAGCCGCAATAAGAAATATAAGGAGACACTGTCAATAAACATTTCGACATCTAGCTGGAAATAATATCTGAGCAGCCTACCCTAGTCCAAACTTCAAGCGTCTAGTAGACTGGGCGTCCGTAGGAATTGAGCAGCCTGGGTGAAGTGGAACTCAAGCTCAACTGTGTCTATAACAGACAGAATAACACAAACACACGAACACATGGCAATGCTGACTATAATTAAACCGCAATTATTTTAAAAATTACGAAAATAAACTAAAAGCGGAAATATGGCTCTGAGATCTGGAAGAAGGAGTACATGAGTTCTCTTTATTCTCTGCTTTATCGTTATTTTTATGGCAAGTGCTCTTCTGAGCTTCAATCTATGGTCCTCCCTCAACGTAGGTTCCATGAACAAAGCTTCTTTCTTAGAACTGTATGCCCGTGGAATTTCTCTTCTGTTTACCTGCTTTCAAGCTGACTAATCGAAACTACACAATTTCAACTACTGCACTATAATCCCATTGACTACTATACACTTATTAACCCTTATCATCGAGTGGCCTCTGGGCCTTGATAAGTAGTGATTCCTTTGTAAAATAAAAAAAAACGATTCCGCTCTAAACAGCGTTGTCTTTTTCCTGGGCATAAACCTGACTTCATAATTTAATGAAGCAGTGCACTTGTTCAGCCTCCCTTTTGGAAAATCTGCTGTCAACCCTACTGTCGTATCCAAAATTCATACGGTGACACTTAATATCCAACCGATGGTCTCTTTAAAATGGAATATCAGACAAGAGATGATTTAGTAATAAAAAAAGAATAAGTAACTAGAAAGACCGAATGACTCCGAAAGATTGCAGCATTTACTACACGAGTACTTCGAGATTATTCCACTAAATTTATTGTAGTTTAGAATCAACTTGCTTGAGCTCCAATCTATGATCCTCCCTTACCAAAATTTCATGAGAAACTCTTGTCTGGCGTGTTTCATTTTACCATGCAACCTCTTTCCCCAAGAAGTGATGTTGCGAGCCTTTCTCTGTTTTACCCTTATTTTCATGACAAGTACTCATCTGAGTTTTAATCCATGACCCCCCCCCCGCCAAGCTGTCACGAAAAACATTCCTCTAGCCAAAACCACTATCAATAATTTCCCACACGCTTTATCTATGCCTAAACCCCAACGTAGAAATGCACGCCTGTGAAACTGTTTTCCATTTCCTGCTTTCCGGCTGACTATAATATTGTCGTCTTCAAGTCCAACGTAAACAAGTTTTTGATGAGCTGTTCCGCTTAAGTAATCCAAGTTACCAAATTTCCACCACTAAAAATTACTATGTCACTGTCCCATTGACCACTGTACACTTATTAACCCTTAACCTGGAGTGGCCTGTGGGCCTTGATAAGTGGTGAATCCCTTGTAAAAAAGACAATAGAAATGATCTTCGCAATAAATTCTAATAGTATGAGTGGTATTATATTTTATACAGTCAACTGCAACTCTAATGAAATATAAATAATCGATTGGTTTATGTAAGTATGTGACGTGAGTAAAGTTTCAAATGTCATCTTCTATAATATAAATCTCACCTGTCTGTTTATATATATATATATATATATATATATATATGTGTGTGTGTGTGTGTGTGTGTGTGTGTGTGTGTGTGTATGTCTGCAAAAAAATTTCGACAAAAACATCGGATTTTCGCAAGATCGGTATCATTTTGAAGCTCGACCTTTCGGACGACAAATATTGAAAAATTGACTAAAAACATTAATTACTTCACCCTCAACTGCTCACTTTTCTACAGAAAGAGGACGCTTTTTTCGCCGATATTTTCGATTTACTAACCTTGATTAAGACCTTAATTTACTAACCTAAATTAAGACCTACGTTACTTCCTGTTTGTTGTATAGGGGATATATTTAAGAAGATGACAGAGGAGTTCATATTGGAGCAATGCATATAACGGATATAACGATAGTGATGAGAGGGAAAGAAGGTATTCATATATATACTGACTGGAGATGTGCAACAGCAAAGACGTCGTTTTTTCACGTTCTTTTCCTTCTTCGCGGTACGGGTTCGAACCTCGCTGCCTGCATACTTCCACTTTTATTTTTGCTCAACACAACCTCCAAACACCCAGGCAACGCCGGGAACCCAGACTAGCTGAAATAGATGTGTAAATGCTTATCGACATTGTAGTCGTCCACTTTTAAACAAAGATCGATGTTTTCTATTTGTTAACGTTATATTATTTAGAATGATTCGTGTATTTTAACTTTGCAGTAAAGCTGTTGAGACTGATATTATACATTTCAATAATTATCTATCAAATACAAATAATACGAAGATCAAACAATTTAATGGTAATTAAGCTTTCGTCTGTTCCTTTATTGCTTTTTCCAGAAAACTATAAAGAGAACATTTGGCGAACAAGGGGAAACGCCACATGATAATCCATAGCTTTTATTAAGCAATATTTTCCTCATAACTAAATTAAATAAACTTGTTCTGATCTAATTATTGAACGATAATTATAGGTCATCCATTTCCAAGGTCAAATATGAAAAGAAAACTAAAAATAATATCATTATAAGATAATATATTGAATGTACGTTCAATCTAAAACTTCTCTTCTATATTGTCATCATGAATCCAAATCGATGATACCGTGTGATGATCAGGCGAATTAAGTGTTCGCTTGTAAAACTCGTTCTAATATGAATGTAGTTTCTATCATGTGATTATCGTTCATAAATATAATTCATTCTTTTTTTATATTTTCTCAACATTTTGTTTGATGTAGGGATGTGGCATAGGTATACCACCGGATGCAAGTCCGAGAGATCCGTTAAAGATTCTAACCTTTCCTTTCAGTGCAATTATTTGAATATCTCCTGCATTTATTTCACCGAGTATATTTTCCAAGTAGTTTTTGGAATTCTGTTTCAAGTGTACAGTTGCTCCTATTATTACTGGAATTATAGAAATATTCCTAAGATTCCAGGTAATTTTGATGTTGTACATAAGACTTTCGTATTTCCTATATTTTATCCTCAGTTTTCTTTAGTTAACGCTTAGGTAAGAACTCCCCTCTTACTCCTCTAAACTAGATTGTAATATTTACACCCCAAATTCATTTCACGTGGAGACACTTGTCTACTAGCGTGACCATCGTCAGTCGGTCGTAGAACACTAAGTAAAGTAAATTTATATATATGTGTTGTGTAACCTCTATATGCAAATATAATCGCAACATTTCCTTTATTTCTTTGCTTTGTATTTTCTTAAATATCCAGGTACTTATTAATATTCTATTCACTTATTTGAAAACTAATTGATTACTAAAAATGTAAAAAGATATTCAAAGTTTCATTTCGTAACGACGATTTAAATCGTGATAATATTTTTACAATAAACTGCTACATGTAAAGGGTTGTCCATTTCCTTGTAAATAAGAATAGTATTAGATAGGTTAAAATGAGATTAGGGTAAGCAGAGACTCGAACCTTGTAAGCTAGGTTGAAATGTTAGAAAATAAGGCTATTGTTAATTCTGAATATTAAATATGTCAGTAAAAGAATGAACAATGAAAATTAAAAATATATTGTTAAAAAATAAGTTAGGTTAAAAAATAGGTTAGGAGAGGATTCTTTTTTTGCAGAAGTGTGTTTTAGACAAACATGCATAGCCACGAGAATTAGTCACGTTTGAAAAACACACTTCTGACGTCAAACACAAAGAACGATTCTCCATATAGTTCGATGGGTTCGAATTTGGGAGTCAGTCAGACAGTCAGTCAGAGAATTTCCCCCACTCTTTATCTGTGCCTAAATCAAAACGTAGATTCTTTATCTGTGCCTAAATCAAAACGTAGATTCCATGAACAAAGCTTCTTTCTTAGAACTGCACGCCTGTGGAACTCTGTTCCGTCTGCCTGCTTCCCACCTGGCTACAACCTAGATGTCTTCAAGTCCAACGTAAACAAATTCCTAATGAACCGCCACCTCAAGTAAACACTTCATTAAATCTCCACATTAACGTACTGTACTTGCAATAAGCCTTATCCCTGAGTGGCTTCCGGGCCTTGATAAGTGGTTACCACCGTGTAAAAAAAAAGAGAGAGAGAGATGAGAGTCAGTCAGTTGGCAGTCAGTTGTCAGCTGACCCTTTAGAAGCGAACGGTAGAAGATTAACCATGTAGATCCCAAAATTGAATTCCTGACGTCATCAGCATTCGACCGGTCCAATATCATCAAAGAATCATCATTGTGTTTTTTTTTAAACTGTTGTCATGTGTCATCTTCCAACACTAAAGGTAATGTGTTAAACATCTTGTAATGAACATTGTGTAAACCTTCCAAGATTATGTATCTCCCTCCTCTGTGTTAAGAACTTGTATAAGTCCCAAGCATCCCATCACTGTAATATATATAAATGTCTTCTTTCTCTCATCATCCTCATCGTTATATCCGTTATATGTATTATCCCAATATGAACTTCTCCGTCTCTCTTCTTAAATATATCCCCTATACAACAAAACTGGTACAGTAGAACCCCGGAATATGTCATTAAAAATTAGTAACAAAATACAGTACAGTACATGATACACATACATATACAATCAAATAACATTATAAATGATACCATAACGCGGAGTTCATCTCGTAACCAGGGACCGGAAAAACATCGTATTCTACATCGTAACCTGAGGGAAACATACGCTAGGCCCACCGTATCCCGGGGTTCTACTGTATATATTTTAATACTATAATAATTACTCCAATAACTGTTTATATTTTAAGGATGAATAAAACAGGGTTGAGATAGTAGATGTTTGACCTTAAAGGACAACTATATGTTTCATTTAGTAACAACTACTTTAGTAGTGCTCAAAGAGAGCAGATTATATAATTTTTTATTCTTTATATAAATACAGTCATATCTTGCTACGATGTGCAGACATTTCCAATCATATTTGATTTCATCAGGCCAGAAAAATTAAAGTAAAAAAATTAAAAAGGTTCCAGACCTTTTTTAATTCTGAAGAGAGAAAAATGGCTTGATTGGCAATAAGCAAAAATTAAAGTTCTTATGGGTTTAAATTAATTACAAAAAATAAATGTATGTGAAAGTAGTGGAGAGGGTTAAAAGGATAGTTTTAATGAAACGTTGATGAAAGTGGTAAGAAGGAGGGGGTAATATAAATATACCTACTCTATACCATTATATTGCCCCTTCCTCCTACATATTTAGCGAGCAACGCGATGAGTTTTATTCTTTTAATTGGAAGCAGTTAAAATCTTCTATCAACTAATCTAATATTTCTAACATGTTAATATCTAAAATCTTTTATCCTTATATCATAGTTTGTTGTTTGTAGTTGTGTTATTCCGTCGGTTAATTACACAGCTGAGCTGGAGCTCCACTGCCTAGAGGTCCACCCACTAGGCGATTGCGGTTGGAACTAGAGTAGCCTCGTGTTGGTGGCTTCTCAGGTATCCTTTCCGGCTAGATATCCAGTGGTTTTAAAGTATCTGGGACGCTCTCGTTTTATTTCTCATTGCGGCTAGAATACAGCTGAATATTCTTGTACCACTGTAGGTAAAAATGTGGTGGATGAGGGACCAGGTTTTGTTTTTATATAGCAAAGCCTTCGTCGCCGCTGATGGATTCTTTCTACTAATATTGTGTTTGGGAGGCTTTCTTCCAAGATTTTCCAGATGTAGATTATAATATATCGTTTTCCTCGGCGTTATAGTGAATACAGTTGCAGCTCCTTCAACCTGTCCCAGTAATTCATTTGATCTATTCTACAGACTTTGCTTGCGAATGTTCTCTGAGTGCTTCTGTTTTGCAAATTTTCGTTACTTTTTTTGACGGCCGCAGCCGACAGCAGTATTCCAGAGCACGCACTTCCTGTTCCGACTCTTTCGAGTCAGTCTGGACCCAAGACTCCGTCGTAAAATTATTGTCCTTACAAATGAGCGAAGTTCCCACTCAGCTAACATACTTGTCTGTATTTCTGTTAATATATATTAAATTCCATCAGACGATTTAGGTTGGAACAAGGTTAGCCTGGTGTTGGTGGCTGGTCAAGTATCTCTTTCAGCCAGGTGTCCTGTGTTTTTTTCAGAGTGTCGTGGGGCGCTCTCCTTATACTTCTTATTGCGACTGGAATACTGTTGAATGTTTTGTACCACTGTAGGTAAGCTCTGGTAGATGATGGACTTGATCATCTGTATAGTCCGAGGTGTGGTTTTTATTTAGCAGAGCCTTCTTTGCCGCTAGTGGGTTATCTCTACCAAAGTTGTGTTTGGGACTCTTTCTTCCAAGATTTGTCATAGGTAGATGATAATATATCGTTCTCTTCGCCGATGTAGTGAATACTGTTGCAGCTCCTTCAGCCTCTCCCAGTAATTCATTTGGTTCACTTCACATATTTTGCTGGTGAATGTTCTCTGGGGTGCTTCTATTTTATAGATTTCTGTTACTTTAGGTGAAGTTGACAGCAGTATTCTAGCCTTGGGAGAACAAGGGATTTGCATAGTGTCAACATGCATCTTCTGTTTCTACTCCCGAAGATTAAATAGTTATAAAAGTTTTATTGATTAATTGAATATATTTCAATATTTTAACTAATCTCCTGAATCATCTAAGAGTAGAAAGCTCCGATCTAAAGCCTCTGCTGTTCGAGCAACACATAAAAAATGCTCTGGAATTAAACCTGTAAATTAAACTGGAATGACAGTGCAGAAGACTTTCCGGCCCATAATATATTAATATCTTGGCCATTTGAACCGTATATCCCGGAGATTGGTCTTTCCGTGCTTTATTTCTGCGACATGGATGGTGAGCGTCTTCTGGAACGGTCATCAACTTACCACGCGCACTTATTCAAGATTGGTGTATGAACGCAATTACAGAGACCGCCGAGACAAAAAGAGATCAATATATGTATAAACCGTGGAACAAAAAATTGATACAAAAGCTGGGAAAAATAACATTAAACAAGTGTAGGTTCATAAAATGTATCTAAAATCTATTAAGTTATAGTACATGAACGCGCACACACACACGCTCAGCCACACAGACACGCCCAGTTACACACACACACACACACACACACACATTATATATATATATATATATATATATATATATATATATATATATATATATATATATACTAGCAAAAGAACCCGTCGTTGACTGGGTTCAAAAACAGCGTACAGAAAATGGACTTTGATTTATGAAAGTATGATAGATTATGAAAATGAAGGGTTGTAATGAGATAGCTTCGAATTTGGGGGTATCAAAACCAAAGCAAAATATGATGAAAGTAAAAATAAAATAGATAAACCCCATAATTTATTATACCATACCTGTTCACACCGAAACACTTATCACAATATTCTGTTGATCTATATTAAAAAACCTTGTGAAACTTTGTCACCTATTTCCATTCTAAGAAGGTCAGGTGCTAACGAACACCCCATAGTTTTATTATACCATATTTCTTCAAACTGAAACATAATTATCAAAGTATACTTACGCAGATAGATATCAAACCTTTTTATTAAAGTTTGTGCCTATTTTCATTCTATGGAGGCTAGGCGCGTACGCAGACACTACAATTTTATTATACCATCCCTATTTAAGTTAAAACCTACTTGCCAAAGTATTATTATATACATCTATCTTAAAAACACTTGTAATCGTTTTTTTTTTAATTTTAAAAGTTTTATTTCCATACTTTGTGGACCAGGCGCGAACGCAGACCCCACAATTTTAATGAACCACCCTTCTGCCAGATCAAAGATAACCATTGCTGTGTCTCGATACATTTTCTATCATTATATGTAATCAATTTTTTTTTAAATAGTCAACCATATAGGAGCCTATTCGTGACCAGGCGCACACACGCACACACACACACACATTTAGCTTTATATTATATATATATATATATATATATATATATATATATATATATATATATATATATATATATATATATATATATATATTGAAACTCTATCTTCCCCGAAACAAAAAGTTGCAAAGCGGCGTTAATATCCCTAAATGATTGGATGTTTTACGGACCGTTTTCTTAATATGTCTTTAACCGGTTAAAAGTATTTTTAAAGGATCAAAATAGGTCAAAATTAAAAGAAATGGTTATGATTTTTTTACAGTCATTGGAATATAGTGTTTATTTTTAATTTTTAGTCAATGCAGTAGGGGCATCACCAGATTTGAATGCTACAGTTTCGGTTTCGATTCTACTTAATGGCAATTAAATACTTCACTTTTGAAATCACGACTCTATAATAATATATACCAAATCTCGACAAATTTAAATATCAAATTTTAACGTATTTTACGCCGGGGAAAAACCTATTGTATTTCTTTTATTCATTTATACTTTTAATATAATTATTATAAAAGTTCTATTTATAAAAAAACAATTACTTTGAATCTTCGTTTTGATTAGAAGCCACACAAGTTGCTGACCATTCCAAGTCAAAAATTTCGGAATGGTCATATTCAAATAGATCTTAACCATATTTATAACGTGTTGCTTTAGCGTAAGCTTTTTTAATTTTGTATGTTCCCTGTCTATTTGGTTGACTTTATTGTTATTGTTATTATTTTATTCCGGCTGACATGTATTAGGTGGGATGACTTTGTCTATCTAGGTCACGTAGGTCGCTAGTAGGTTGTGTCCAGTTAGCTTTTGAAGGATAAAAGTAGGGATAGGAGGGGAGAGAGAAGGGGAGGGGGTTCGGGATGGTTAGCTCCCAGTCGGCTGCTGAGTGTTTAGGTTGGCGTTGCGGTTGTCAGGAATAGGAAGATACGTGGGAAGGGGGGCACTGGGTTGACATTTCTTAGGAGTTGTTAATTTATTTATTTTCATAAAACTATAAGTGGTAATAGATGAGGCATTTTTTTTTCATTTAATTATTTATTGTTATTGTTTATTAAATTATTTCTGTTTGTTTTTAGTGTTATTACGGTTTGAATAGGTGGGTTAGCTTAAATCAAAGTTTTTTTTTTAAATTGGTTATGTTACTTCAGTCAACTATTTTTTAAATTATTGTTATAAACTAAAAATAAATAAATAAATAAATAAAAAGAAATAAAAATATAAACATGTTAATTACCTAATCAGACCATACATAAACCCCCTCCTCACATTTGCTCCGAGGCCTCACACAGCTAGCCAACTTCCGCTCCATCATCTAGCATGCTTTGAATTGATCTGTCACGTCTACCATTTGAAAAGGGAATTTTTCTCCGAAATTAATAATGGATATTGTCGCAGACATAACAAGTAAGATACTTATATCTAATACAACTGAATAAATATGTGTATATATAGACATATATGCATGTACTTATTGATTTGTAAATCGCCACTTGTTTTCGTCTCCTTTCACCAACAACGACTATATTTCATTCCTCGCATTGTGATAGCCTTCTAAATCTCTACTACATACCTATCCCACACAATGCTTCAAGTAAACTACATATCAATCCTATATATATATATATATATATATTTATTTATTTATCTATCCATATATATATGTATATCTATATATATATATATATATATATATATATATATATATATATATATGCATATTTGTAACTAACAACAAATATATAGAAATATAGATAATTGAACTGAAATTATTCAATAAATGCTTTTATTTCTAAATATGCCTAATATTTCAAATGCAAAAGCTATTGGGGGAGTTCAATTTTAATTACATTTAAAATGAAATGATATATCTTTAAAAACGGATGAAAATAACTGTAGGATTTAATTAAACGTTATTTATCAATTGACACCCAAGCAATTAACGAATGACAGGGTTTGATTAAACGGTAAATCCTCATAACAAAGCTATGCTTGATTTCCAACTGAAAAAAAATGTTATAATTTTTAATTAGCCAAACAGGTAAGGATTGTTTGAAAATGTTTAAGAATGTAGGCGGAATAAGGAAACCAGCGAGCACATATCAATATATTAGATTAACTTTTAAAACATTAATGAATAGAACTCCCCCCCCCAAAAAAAAAAATTGAAAGCTTCTTAACCCATTTAAATTGAAAGCTTTTTCCCCATGTAAACTTATCTGTCGCCGTTGCTACAGAATTATGAATAACTTTATAACCATTATTTGTAATTTATGAGGTTAACAAGTACATTATCACATTTTTTACTTTGCAATTTAGACGAACATATCTCGGCCTCAAAAATATTATTGATCGAAATAAGCAGCATCAGAATCAAAACAATTTTGCCAACCACTGTATTTATGCCAGTAAGATAAAAAAATCTTGCGTTCTGGTGGCGATGAAGTCGCTGAAGGCGTTTATTTTGTTTTTTGTTTTATTCATTTATTTACTTTTTTTGTTTACAAAAGAGTTACTATTTATCAAGGCCCTATGCCCACTCGAGGATAACGGTTAATGGGTATGCATAAGCCAATGGGATTATCGCGTCGTAATCATAAGTAGTGGATATTTAGTAAATTGGATCACTTAGAGGGACGGTTAATCAAGAACTTGTTTACATTGGACTTGAAGACAATCAAATTGTAGTCAACTGGAAAGCAGGCAATCGGATAAGAGTTCCACAGCTGTGCAGTTCTAAGAAATATGCTTTGTTCATGGAATCTACGTTTAGGTTTAGGAACAGATAAAGAGTGGGGGGAATTATTGATAGTGGTTTTGGTTAAGCGAGTGTTTTTCATGAAAGATTTACGAGGGGGACCATAGATTGAAGTTCAGACGAGCACTTGTCATTAAAAAAAAAGCGATGAATTAGATACAGCATCGCAACGTCTCTTCTGTGGGAAAGATGTTGTAAGGAGGAAAAAGGGCATCCCCCACTAGGTTACGAACTTTATTTTAACTCTGTCAAGGCAGGATAAACTGCTTCTAGTAGCTCCTGCAACAGTACTCTATCATTGGTCGTAATATCACTTAGGTATTTGAAGCATTTCTAATGCAGAAAGTTGTCGAGATGCTTGAAAAAGTTGTCGGTAGGTGAGATGCCTGGAGATTATGGCGGATCAGGCAGAGTTTCGTAGCCGAATTCGTTCAACTTCTCCAGGGTCGGTTCAGAAACATGCAGTCTAGCAATGCCGTGGAGAAGTGAATCTTTTCTGTTGACCAATGGTGCGTGTTGTTTTCGAAGTTTTTTTATGCATTTAATCTATTTGTGACAGCACTTCTCCACTGTAATGGTTTCGCTTGCATCCACAAAACTGTAATAGATGAGACCGGTCGCAGTCCACCAAACAGTCAGCTTGACCTTCATTTGCCGCAACCCTGACTTCCAGAAGTGTCTTGAAGCTTCGTCGGCGTCTAACTACTAAGCTGACCGTTGTCGTAAAAAAAAACACTATTCATCGCAAATCATAACCGTGTCACGGAACTGCCCGTTTTTGTTGCGTAAAAGAAGGCAAGATGACTTTTCCCAACGGAATTCTTTTTGGTTGGTGTCGTTTAATTAGTGAGGCACCCGTTTATCAATTTTTCATTTTGTCTTTGCAATCTCTCTCAATTGGTTGAACATCGTCGTATACGTTACATGTAATTAAAAAACAAGTTACGGAGCATGTGTGCTTCGGCTTGGATTGGCTTCGAATTAATTGTTAACATCCGATGACCGATTACTATGCTTATTATCATCAATACTTTGGTAGCCGCCACGAAAGTCCTTAAACCGCCATTGTGCTGTGCACCCAGTAGTTGTTTTGGGGTCAAGCGCTTCGTTGATATCCCGAATTGTTTCAGCAGCTTTTCGGCCTAGCTTGTATCTAAATAAAGAAATTGCGCGAATTTGTTTTTTTCCATATTATATTCAACGTTATAATTGTTTTAAAACGTTATAATCCATATTATATTCAACGTTATAATTGTTTTAAAACGATTGTAATTTAAACAATTAGGTAAAGCAAAAATGCTCTCTAATATAATATATAAAGTAAAGGTATTATAACGAAAACTTATTTGAAAATACATCATTTAAAATCAAAATTTAATATTCCGCAAGAACCTTCTTCTCGACCAAATACAGTAGAATCCCGATATTCGGCATTAAAGTAAGTAACAAAATACAGTATATATATATATATATATATATATATATATATATATATATATATATATATATATATATATATATATATATATAATCAAATAACAGCGTAAGGCGGGGCAAATTCTGTAACCAGGTCCCGAAAAAACATCGTATTCCACATCGTAACATGAAAAAATCATATCCTAGAACAACCGTATCTCGGGGTTATACAGTATACTTATTCATATAACCAGCTGTTATATATCACCAGCACTTCTCTAAGGAAGTTCATTTCTCTAAAACTCACTGTTTTAGTTAAAACAATTGCTTGGTAATAGAGTATTTAGGACTACCTCATAGTTCAATTAGTCGAACAAGATCACGTACGATAAGTGTCTAACCCTAACTTCAACCTTTATTCCGTTCGATAAAAAATATCGTAATGTTTATGAATGCGTGAAGTAC
Source organism: Euprymna scolopes (assembly GCF_053919585.1). Classification (NCBI taxonomy): domain Eukaryota; kingdom Metazoa; phylum Mollusca; class Cephalopoda; order Sepiida; family Sepiolidae; genus Euprymna; species Euprymna scolopes. Next base: position 156,943,028 of record NC_136489.1, on the reverse strand, counting down.
GATATCTTTTAAATATAGGGTATCTCAATAAAATGTATACACTCTTAAAATTATCTCAACTTGCTACATGAATACATTATGCCACGTTCCCAAGAGACGTTTAGAAATAAAGAATGCCACTTCCAGCAGGATGGAGCACTTCCTCACTACCATTATGACGTAAGAGCATATCTTGATAGTCACCTGCGAAGCAGATGCTTAGGAACAAGCGGAAAAATTGAGTACTGTCCACGCTCACCGGATTTGACCTCCCTCCCATGGATTTTCTCTTTTTTTGTGATGAGAAGGTGGGGGCATATTAAATACAGCGTTCGCACCACAAGGCGAGCTACAATGAATGAGTTGAAAGCAACCATTGAAAGAAGATGTGTCAACATACCTATTGAACTGATTAGGAACGTTTTTGATTCAATCAGTGAACGTTGTCAGCTGTTCATGGACCGTAATGACCAATAATTTGAACACTGGTTTATATATTTGCTCAAATATATAGTATTAAACTTCTCTTTCTTATAATAAATGTTGGTTTTATGACCATTAAAACAGTGTATGCCTTTTATTGAGACACCCTTTAGTAACGTTATTAAGATAGAAGGAAATTAGTTTAGCCGTTACAGTTCGCTGAGTAAAAACGCTTTTCTGTAACAAATGTTTAGAAGAATTAAATATATTGTGTTAGAGCGAGGATAGAGAAAACCGAAATGTCATTTTCAACAAATCTTGTTTTTGAACTTTTATAAATAAAAGCTTACATTTTTCGGGGGGAAAAAGCATAACATGCGGCCACAGCCAAGATTGAACTCACTACACGAGTTGGTAGGTTAATTCAAATCGTGTTTGTAGCCTCACGATAAAAAATATCCTTGATAGCCCAGGCTATCAAGGATATTTTTTTATCGTGATGCCATCACTAGATGTGTTGCCTACCACGGCTTAAGAGAGGCCCATACAGTGCCTCTCCTCCTCAAATGGTCACCCATCTGATACTGGCCAGGCTCAGCGTTGCTTAACTTCGCTAATCTGGCGAGAATCTTTGTATCAACGTGATTGTGCTTTACAATATTTGCTGAAAACGTGCTACCCGAATTTATTGCATGATAATTTATGCAACAATTATGCCATTAATTATGTTCCAGCAGACAAAAATAATACATTGCAATTAGCCAGCAGACAGCTGTGTCAAGCAACGGATTACGTTAATTATGTAACTTTTTAAAACAGCAAATACACGAGGTCATATTGATAACGACCTTTGCTTACTTTTGCATTGATATTCCAAATAAGCAAGTTGTTCTGCCCCTAACCCTAACCCTAACCCTAACCTGTACGCCTCATGTACACGCCAACATGTTTTTAAATAGTTGTATATTTGTATGCTTGGCATGAGTACAACAGAGAGTCGAAATACAATGATTTTCCGATATTTTTTAAATACAAGAATCGAATATAGATACATATGAGATGAGGATAACAGTTAAATTGATAAAGCAATACATTTTTTTTTTTAAATAGAAAAATGTAAAACAAATGTAAAATAATAATAAAAGGAGTAGAAAATAAGTCACAAGGTTGGAGAAGAGAAGAGGATGTATAACGAGAGAATTAACTTGTCATCATTGTATAGGAAACTAGTTCTATTAAACAAGCAACACGAAAATATGCCAGGAAAAATCAACCGGTCAGTGATGTAGGTACAAATAAAATAATGTTTTGGATATGCTATATCCCTTTACATGAGGGATAATCACGAGTAAGGCATATAAAAAAAGGGCAACCGGACATTATCACATACCAAACTACAGAGTAAAGTCACCCGGACAGCTATTGGTAAAGAATGCCAAACACTATGATTGTAGCGGAAGAGCGGAAGATCATCTTAGAATAAGCGAAACACTGTGAAGCAAAGACGATTAATAGTCCTTGTACCTCCCTTGAGATAAATACCCCCGACAAATCCGACAAGCAGCAAAGTCCCACCCCTTCGCAGTAAAGCTCCCTAGTTATAAGGAATTATTGGATGAAATGTTTAATAGAATTTTATTTGTATATAAATATTGTATCAATAATGCAAATGTTATGTGAAATAATAGTTGTATGGATTTTACTGGTTAAAAGATATTATTATTATTATTATTATTATTATTATTATTATTATTATTATAATTATTATTATTATTATTATTATTAATAATAGGGCCTTGATAAGTAGTAAATCTTTTGTAAACAAAAAAGTAAATAAATGAATAAAACAATAAACAAAAATAAACGCCTCCAGCGACTTCATCGCCACCAGCACGCAAGATTTTTATCTTACTGGCATAAATACAGTGGTTTTGCGTTGGCAAAATTGTTTTGATTCTGATACTGGTTATTTAATAATAATAATAATAATAATAATAATAATAATAATAATAATAATGGTAGTGGATGTTCCGACGAACTACTAGCCCTCGCCTCGCCGTAAATACCCCCAACAAAGCCGACAAGGAGCAAAGTCCGGCCCCTCTTCTATTCAAATAATTTCTTCCCCAGAACAACTAAACTTTGGAATCCTCTTCCGGTTTCCTGCCTCCTCAAGTGTACTGACATGCATAACTTCAAGTGTAACGTGAACAGACATCTTGCTCCGAAACTCCCTACATGGTATCTCTTCAAATCAAGATGTCCCTGATAGCAGCCCCCTTACATCAAAGTGGCAAAGTGGGGTGAAAATGTAATAAAAAAATAGATAGGAAATAATTGGAGATAAATGTTGCATACTTATTTCTGGTAATATTTTCGATAATATAAGCACTGCATTGATCAAGATCAACCAGTGGTTCATAGAACAAAAACATTGTTAAGTCTTTGTGCAGTTTTTTTGCATTTTATATTACACTGGTAGTTAATGGTGACCATTCGCAGTTTATCCAATATCTAAACATGTGATGTCCGTGACTGGGATCGGCATGGTTTCTTCTACTCGACTAATTAATACATATACCATTGTTTTTGTGGAGAAAGAAGTGGCTTACCGTTAAAGCGGCTGCGCGTTTGTGCCTGCAGAGCACAAATTGAGAATCAAGATGGCGCCCGCATGTTTTTATGTGGAAAAAAGTCTCGTGGAATCTCGGGGAATCTCGTACCCTTGTTCAATAAATTACGAGGAAAGGAAAGCGTGAGGACAGACGATTTTTAGTCACTAAAGCGAACGGACGTGTGTAAAAGAAGAGGTAGAAGAAATGAATGTGGTGAACGAAACAAACAACGACTCGGTTGAAAGTAGAGTTGTAACGAACACAGTTTTACTGTTTGCTTGTTTCATTTATTGATCGGTTTGGTTGTACAGAATTTCAATGATTCCCTAGCTTTATTTTTCTACCAAGTACTCTCACAAAACCCTCACATCCGACGCCGGTATATATTCCATCCCATGTAATAACTGTCAACAAGCGTACATAGGTGAAACACAGCGAAAATTGAAATTAAGACTTTACGAGCACAGAAGAGATATAAGGAATGGTAACGCCCTAAACGCACTCTTTTGCCATTGTACGGAACACGATCACTCGCTTAATTTAGATCATGCGAAACGTATTAAATACGTAATAGATAGAGCTAAAAGAAGACTTTTAGAATCAGCACTAATATTAAATTCTAATACTATTACGCAAAGAAAAGGCTTCTACCATTTAGCCCCTAGCATAGGGAAAATAATAATCAGAGAACAAAATATCAAAACAGATCCTGGCTAACCGTTTTTCCTTAAATATTTCGACAAAATGAATAAGTTTACAGAAGAAGAAAAAAAATGTACATATTTACTTAACGCATTTTTAAAAGTGTATATATAGACATTGAACAATCCAACCTTCCCATACACACACATATGTTTGTTCTTCCCGACATGGGTAGGATTCAAAAACTGTCTCTCTTTTTCGTATGATCTATGACTTTTTCTTTTCTTGCATTTTTACTTCAATATCCTGAAGATGTCCTCTGAAATAAGGACGAAACGTTGATTATTTTAATAATTTCATTCGGTTTTTCTATTTTTCTCAAAACATAACGTAAACCTCCACTGGTATTTTTATTTTTATTTTTTATACATACATATATATATATATATATATATATATATATATATATATATATATATATATATATATATGTGTGTGTGTGTGTGTGTGTGTGTGTGTAGATGCGCCAGTTAGATTTTTATTTTTTGCCAGATTTTGTACTGACTTGCCTTCGGTTTGCCATGGTTTTGGGTTTGTGTTCAGTTATGATTAGAGTAAGATTTAGAAGTTGGCTGTAAAACAGATCAGAATAAGAGATGCTATGAAAGGCATTGGTTAATGATGACCAGCTGTGTATATGACTTTATGTAGATTACTTCTATCCCCTTTATTAAGTAATAAACATTTTATTCCTATATACATATGCGGTCGAGCTTCTTGTCCGGACCAATGTGACCCGCTCTCTCTCGCTCTCCAGATTTCCTTGTCTTTAATCAGTTGGCGTAGGTCGTCCAATGCGCCAGCGTCAGTGCTGTGGAGTTCACAGCAATACATCTCTCACCAGCCTTTGCTTGCTCCTCTGGCAGTGACCGGCAAATCGTAGACCTCGCACCCTGATAGTAAGAGGTATGGCAGGTAGGTTGCCATAAAGTTGCTTTTTCGTGGGATGATCTTGTAACGATATATAATAAATGCTGTTCGTAGCATACAGGTGTACGTACCGTTAAGCTTTCTTAAAAAGTTTTGGTGAGTTGAATTCGCATTATATTTACAAACAAAATAGTGCCAATTCTTTGGAAGAAATCTTTTTGCAAGATGTTATTTGCAACGGAGTATATAATTCTCTTGGTTTCCGTTGTCTCTAATGTTCCTAGCCATTATTTATATATATATATATATATATATATATATATATTTATATACTAGCATGGGTGCCCGGCGTTGCCCGGGTATTTAGTGATGTATGTTGGGGGATGTAGTGAGTCTTTTAAACTTTGAACCCTATTATAACCCCTTAAAATTAATTTTTTGGGCTCAAATCAAGTTATTAAGTTAGAGCCATGTCCAATGAACCTATATCTAAATTTTCAAGTGTTTGGACCGAAAATTGTTGGAGGAGTTTGGTAGAGTTCTCAAATGTCTAATGGTTGAAGTTTAACCCCTTAATCGTCAAATTACTGGCTGAAAACCTATTACGTCGATTTTCCCAAATCTCAGAACCCTGTATATCAAATTTCGAGTCTGTAGACTTAAAATTGGCAGAGTTATTTCGTGGGGAAATGTAAACACAGACACACAGATACACAGATAGACAGACACTTTCACATTTATATATATATATATATATATATATCATTACCTCTGTCTCTACTATTATATAAAAGTCACATTGTGTTTCTGAGTGTTCCTTCCTCATAATGTCCGAAACGGATGTCTATACTTTGCGAATTTCACACAAAAGTAATTTATTTGTCTGTTTGTTTGTCCGTTCTTAGATATGTTTTGGACAGAAATTCATCCGATAAGTATGAAAAATCCGATCTTTAAATTAGTCTTTCTACCTTATAGATAATTAAAACATAATAATTTTACAGGGGAATTTTAAGTCACACGCGCAAGAAAAAAAATTCACCAAATCATATTCTTTTCAATGCAGATCTATTGTCATTTATAGATGTAGTTTAGTCGTAGAGCATTTGATCACAAATCGAATTATCTCCTGCTCAAGCTCGTATGTACCTCAACATTTTATTTAAATTATTTCTTATTAATGAATTCAATTACAGTGAAATAATTTTGTTGTAGTCAGACCCAATAAACATTCTAGTTTTAAAGTGTACAAATATAGGTTTCACAGCAAAAAAAAAAAATGGTAATGGCCAGGTACACCCAGATTAAATCAGCAGTAAAGTATCTTATTCATTGTGTTACCCAATTTGCTAGAAATTATATTGCTATGTAGATATTTTCCTTATTATATATATAATATCAAAGCATGTTTTATTTTAATTATATTTGTTATTTGTAGGGAAAGAAATAATAATCACGTGTTTTTCCCATGACATACAAAGATATTCGAATGTTCCATTAAATGTCTTGCTTGCTTCTCGATTGTTGAACATAAAGACATAAAGAACATTAACTTTCTTATCCCGATTAGCTAATCAGTATATATTTTTTTCGTGTTTGTCTTCCCACACTACAGAGCCAGAATTAATCTAGTCTTGTGGAATATCTGGTTCAGTGTTATTACTTAAACAGTGGAGAGTAATGCCTAGTGAGCATTTATGCCAGGTAGTTCTGTATTATAGCATATCGTTGCTGTGGTCTTTTCGTTTTACTGGATTCCAGGACAAATATTCATCTGGTCTGGTGGAGTATCCAGCTTTGTGTTGTTACTGTAGACAACATCGCTTATAGAATTAACTGTTTCCCACCTGACTACAACTTGGATGTCTTCAAGTCCAACATAAACAAATTCCTGATGAATCGCCCCCTTAAGTAAGACTTTATCAAATCTCCAATACTAACTATTACTACAATACTATCTCATTGATTACTGTACACGCAATTACCTTTATTCCCGAGTGGCTTCCGGGCCTTGATAAGTGGTGACCTCCATGTAAATAAAAAATAAAAAAAGAAGAACCCCATCCTCCTACGTAGACCCCTACTACCATATCTCCTTCTCCAACATCAGGGGTCTACGTTCTAACCTTCCAGAGGTTGAAACCCAATTACAGGAGACGAAACCGAACATATTATTTCTAAGCAATACTAGAATAGGGCCGACATCCTCCCTAGATGAGTTAATAATTAAAGGATACTCAAACCTAACATCTAAATCTGACCCCCAAGATCGTCACGAGCATGGAATATGTGCCTACATTAAAGATGGCTTTCCATGTGGCAGGGATATCTCCAGAGAAGACCCTTATCTACCTTATATGTGCTTGCGGGTTGCACTTGCTTACACCACCGCATTTATATTTGCCCTCTATCGTCCCCACAACAGTGGAGTTACAGTCTTTAAGAGTATATCAGAAAAAATTGACCACATCCTGTCTGCTCATCCCTCGGCTAACATTCACATTTGCGGTGACTTCAATGTCCATAATGTGGAATGGCTGACCAACTCAAATAAGACTCATGAGGAGGGGAGGTTCTGTCATGATTTTGCTGTTGCCTATGACCTCACTCAGATTGTTCGCGAGCCCACCCGTGTGCCCAATAGTACCGGTAAGTTCGCAAGCCTCCTAGACCTTTTTCTATCCACTTCCCCTGAGCTATGCTCATGTTCCGTTCTATCTCCTCTGGGATCCTCCGACCACTGCGTCGTATCAGTTAAGATAAGATGAAATATAATAAATCTACAGACGTACATCTCAACCGTACTGTATACCGATACTCTATGGCGGACTGGGATAGCTTCCGTACATTCATATCTGATCTACCTGTCCATTCCATGTTTAAAAAGGATGTGCCCTTTATAGTATCAGATCTGACCGAATGGTTATGTGTAGGCATAAGCCAATTCATACCATCTAAAAAATTCCAACAAAAACTTAACAGCCAGCCATGGTTCTCCCCCGAATGTGCTGCTGCCATCGCACACAGAAATTACTTTTTCCATAGCTACCAACGTAATAGATGCACTGAAACTAAATCTGCTTTCAGAACCGCCATCAACCATTGTAAAAGAGTAATAAAAAATGCAAGAGAACTATATGCGCAATCCGTTAAGTCCAAAGTAGCTGAGCAGCGGCTTGGTACCCACCAATTCTGGCAAATAGCAAATAGGATCTTGAACAGAAATGTGCGCTCTATCCCAACCATTATCAATGGACCAGAGGTCATCTCGACAGCATCCGACAAGGACAAACTATTTGTCAAAAACTTTGCGGCAAATTCTACCCTGTGTTACGAAAGCCATATTGCGGGGTTATACAAGGAGATATTCTTGCCCATTTTCTTTAAATTGTCTGTCTTGACTTTGTATTTCGCGCCTCTGTTGATATACACAACACGTTAGGCTTCACCCTAAATGCATCCAGGAACAGACGTCATCAATCAGCACATAAAACTGATGTAGATTACGCAGACGATATTGATTTGTTCGCGAATAACACTGCTGATGCGCAAACATTGTTACGTAAGCTAGAAAAGTCTGCAAATGACATTGGCCACCACATTAATACGGATAAGACAAAGTTTATGACTTTCAATGTGAAAGGAGAAATCAGGGCTTTGGTTGGATCAACACTGAAAGAAGTTGCTGAGTTTATGTATCTGGGCAGCAACATAGTTTCCACAGAGAGAGATATCGGAATTTGCATCTCAAAAGCATGAATCGCATTAGATGAGCTGCGTTCAGTATGGACTTCAGGACGAACTAACAAACTGAGAAGGCAGTTCTTTAGGGTAGTGGTAGAGTCTGTAATTGTTTACAGTGCTACAACCTGGACACTCGCCAAAAGATTGGAAAGAAAACTAGACGGCACATACACCCGTATGCTACGAACAGTATTAAATATATCTTGACAAAATCATCTTACGAAAAGCAGCAACTTTATGGCAACCTTCCTGCTATATCTAATACCATCAGAGAAAGACACCTAAAATTTGCTGGTCATTGTCTTAGGAGCAAGCATGAATTAGTGAGTGATGTATTGCTATGGACTTCACGACACGGACGCGCAAGCAAATGATAACGTAGATCCACACACATCCAGCAAATATCACACGACGCAAACTCTGAATATCTGAGGCAGCTGATGGAAGACAGGAACCTCTGGAGAGGAAAAGTCATTTTGGTCCGTGCAAGTAGCCCCTCATGATGATGAGGATGGAAGGATTGAATCAGTAATAATACATTTTCAGTCTGCGTAAATTTAAATATCATTTTTAAGCATATTGTACGACCTAGCGGCCAGCTATACTATAATAATTATTGAAATGCCTACAGACACTAGTATTCATCCTTTCGGGAATCATCAGTGCAGGGCGTAACGATTAACACCGGTCGATAGATTCGAACCCGGCAACACAAGCCATCTATGATTCCATCAGCAAAGACCAAATCCATTCGGCCACCGTTACCCTCGAGAAATATTGTTGAAATATTAACATTTTATTTTAAACTGACTTTATGTCGGTAATAGTGAACTAATCATTGCTTATATATATATATATATATATATATATATATATATATATATATATATAATAAATTCCACAGCCAAACAACGTCGAAGCCCACAAGAGCCATGACAGTCAAAGAACCGGAAGTCCAAGACTCGAGTTTCGCCCTCATCAGTTAGACACATCCGAACTCAGGATTTGAAACCCGAGCCACTTGCATGCAAGGCAAGCACTCTACCAAATGAGCAAACGCCCCGCACACAAGAATTTCTATTAACCAACACAGATCAAGCAAACCGCGCCGAAAACCGACTGAATCTACTTCTTCTCAACAAGGGACACGGTCATCTAACCAGCTAATAACCCCAATCCGCGGTTTGCTTGATCTGTGTTGATTAATAGGTATTCTTGTGTGCGGGGCGTTTGCTCACTTGGTAGAGTCCTTTCCTTGCATGCAAGAGGCTCGGGTTTCAAATTCTGAGTTCGGATGTCTAATTGATGAGCCCAAACGGATGAGGGCGAAACTCGAGTCTTGGACATCCGGGTTTTGACTGTCATGGTTCTTGTGGCCTGCGACGTTGTTTGGCTGTGGAATTTATTATATGCAATCTCTCACATTCTTAAAATCATATATATATATATATACATATATATCGTAATGCTTTACGGTTTTATTTATACAACAAAGCAACAGAAGCGACTAGAATAATACAACATATTTCTATATGGATCCATGAAATTCATTTTGGATTTTCGACATTTACAAAGTAATATGATAACACGGTTTAACACGGTTTAAGCATAATTACTATCTACCTTAAAATACGGTTATTTCACGTGAAACTAAAGTTGGTGTTAAGAAATATTGAGAAAATATATAAGTGCGGACAAGATTTTTTTTTTTTTTTGTACTGAAAATCCGAGGCTGGAGTTCGATTCATTGAGGAATATATCTCACGATTTATGACTACATATGTAGAGGAGTTTAAAAAAAAAATTGTCCGAAAAATCGAATAAAAAAGGCTTGTCTACACAAATTTTATGTGTATTTTAGTTGTATAACGTGTAAGCCAGATTTTGTTTCTGGTTGGATATGGCACCTAAGATCGTAGGCGCTGTGTACTCTGAGAAGAAGACATTAAAATGGGTGAATCGACGCAGCACGACTAATTTACATATGTGAATATGCTTAATGAGCGATATTGGATTGTTGGTTGGTTGTTTTTGTTTTACGGCATAGCAATCCTTTTGGGGTTATTTAATGCCGAATCCAAGGATTCGGAAAAAAAAATATTTTAATAGAACATATTTGTTTCCAAGTCGGTTTCTATTTAACCCATAGTTGGGACCCTAACAGGTACTACCACTCGGGGTCAGAGTAAACCTGGGACCAATAGTAATTAAAGAATGGCCGCACACTCCCCAAAGCCCGCGCGATATTGGAAACTGAGTTAGGCGTGAATTATCTAGTTTGAAGAATACTACGCAGCATAATAAAGGCAACCTGCGCAATATCTGAGAATTGCTATCAACTGACCTGTAAGGATCCGGAACCCTGGGATGCCTTCTAAAATATCTGATTGGTTGAAATCTTGTAGCAAGATGAAATGAATACTTAAGAATGAAGTTTGCATATGAGTAATTTAATTTTTTGTTTATATATATTTGTCAATTAAGTATATTTTCATTTCCCGTTTTATTTTGAGAAAAATAATATCTCTTTAAAGATTGAGGCACGTGTGACCAAAAATTCGGGATGAAGGCATAAGCCATCAGCGAGTCCAGGAGTTAATAGAGTTTATCACCGTGAGTTAGTCATCAGGTATTTAACCCTGAAAGTTCGCATTTCAAGATAGAATCTTATTTTTGTGCGGTTTTACTCATGCAAATGAGAATTGTTTTTCATGGACGAATTTTTATTTAATTGAAATGGCGGAAATTACTAGACTAGAGTAAAAAAAATAGCGTTACTAAATAGAACGACGTCGAGTGTTCAGCAATGGAAAATAGGAAACGATTGAGTTTGCATCGTTCGAGTCAGGTTACTCGATTAACGGAATAATATTTTAGAGACTTGCTAATTAATATCAGAGCCGGCCATTTTGTAGATTTGGCGTCCTCGTGTATTATGAATTGTTAATTCAATTTAATGATGCGACTCTTTTACGTTTTTACAAGCGCCTTTTCAGAGATATGTACAACAGATCTGTCAACGCCTATTGAACACGTATAAAAATAATATATATATATATATATATATATATACACTAGCAGAAGTACTCGTCGTTGACTGGGTTCAAAAACAGCCTACAGGAAATGGACATTGATTGATAAAAATATGATAGGTTATGAAAAGGGGGGTTGTAATGAGATAGGTTTTGATACTCAAAAATTTTACCCTAAGCAAAATATGATGAAAGTAAAGATAATTTTCGCGAAAATATATTTTTTATATTAACTTTGTTTCCATTCGTAGCCAAGAGTGACAAACAAAATGATGTTCCCTTACAAAGAGAAAATGATATATATATAATAATATAAATCTACAAGAAATAAAAGTTACCATAGTCAATAAAAGTAAGTTTTATGGTAGAAAGGTTCATTGGTTTTTTATTTTTAAGTAGTTTGTAAAAAAAAACATTTTTTTTTTAATTCACGAACCGGTTTAAAAAAAATCAAAATGACAGCGACTTTGAAATGGAGAGCCTCGTTTTATAATTTGAAGGAGGGGCACCTGAGCATTATGTGGTAACAATTTAGGAGAGTTCCGTCAACGTAAGGAATATTTATAAACATGTTTTAATGTTTTCCGTTATTTTGTGCTTGAGGAATATTCGATTATGGCATGTGTAGTTTATATAAAAATTCATTGAATAGTTATCGCCTCAAATTTCGTTTTAATTTCGGTTCGCTGAAATCATTTCAAGTAAAGAGCATTAAAAACTATTTAAAAAAAAACATGAACTGAACTTTTATTGACTATGGTAACATTTATTTCTTGTATATTTATTTTTTAAGGTAGTTGTTTGTTGGCCTTTATGATAAATACTCTTACTAAATAATATCGACGAAATATCGAAAAACAAAGAAACAAAAACATTTTTTAAACATAATGAAGCTTTACTTACTTTAGTAAAATAATCCGAAACAGCAACATGGGATATTAAAAAAGTAAACACGTAATTACTTCAGTTTTTAAAAGTAAAGACTCGATATAAATATGAATTAGACGAAAATGGCGCCCTTTTCAAGCAGAACAACTTCGTTTAAGTTTTACAGTATTGAATTGTGTAGTATTGCGCCGTTGGATTCAGGCTTGTACTATTGTAATGTAAAGAACTCGCAGAAAGGGTTGTAATGAACTGAATTCCTTCTCGTACACTGACAAAAAAGCTTAAACAGATATGTAAATTAAAATAAAAAGGTTATGTAAATGCTTTTAAAAAGACACGTAATCACGTTGGCAGGATTTTTTTTCCTTCTTTTGACACGATAAAAAGTAACGTTCTTATTTTTTAATATTTATCTATTAATCTATTTTCGAAAGAGTGCCACATGCAAGTGGTGAAAGCAAAAAACAGAACCATGCAAAATTTGTGTCGAGAATCGTCTAAAGTCCCGACTTTTTTCTTACTTTCACTTTAATAGGAACGTGAATTTATGAGATGAATTTATTCGACAAAATATGATTCAACTCAAAAAATAAATAAAAGCTTACGTGAATTAAAATTAAAGTTTAGGTGTTATTGTGGACCCTCACGCCAGGCGCGAACGAACACCCAATAATTTAATTATACCATATTTATTCAAACTGACACATAATTATCAAAGTATACTTACACAAATAGATATGAAATTTCTTCGTAAAATTTTGTGCCATATTTCCATGGAGTACAGGCGCGAACACTGACTCCGCAATTTTATTATACCATCCCTATTTAAGCTGAAACATAATTATCAAAGGATTCTTATGTACATCTATATCAAAAACGCTTGTAAACGGTTTTTTTTTCATTTTTTATTTACATACTTTGGGGGCCAGGCGCGAACGCAGACCCCACAATTTTTATGAACCACCGTTTTGCCAGATCAAACATACTAATTTCTGATCCTCGATGCATTCTCTATCATTATATGGTATCAGTTTTTTTAAAAATAGTAAACTATATAGGAGTCTATTCGTGACCAGACACACACACACACACACAGACGTTCAGCTTTATATATATATATATATATATATATATATATATATATATATATATATATATATATATATATGATTATTTCATTTAATCACATACATTAATATTTGAAGATATAATTTTATGCGTAAATTTTTCAGTATTTAATTCAACCGTGCTCAATGCATAGGCAGATCTTAGGTATTAAGGTATGAAAATATATATGGCAATTTAGCTACGTAGAATATTCTGCGTTTCATTCTCGTGAAAATTCGTCAGAGTGACAAATTCTCATGAGAATGAAACGCGGAATATTCTGTGTTGCTTAATTGCCACATATACTTTCATAACTTACTAATATATACATATACATACATATATATATATATATATTTATATATATATATATATATATATATATAAAGGGGGAGAGCGTGAGTGAGAGAAAGAGATAAATACATAATAATTAAATATCTCAAAAGTGTAAGTTTTGTAATGTTTTTTCTTGTTCTTTTCGTTCATTAAATCTACATATATATGTAATATATACGTATATCAACTGTTTTCCTACTGAAATACGTATGTTATTTTATGTTGACTATTTTTTCTCTTTTTCTTTATAGTATGTTCGCGCTAAATTGCTTTCGTTCATAAATGTTATTTTAGGCGTATAATTAGTATTATTTGGACAACTATACGCATTTTGGGCGTTATTTTTACAACGGTTGAATCTTAAACAGTTAGAGGAGTGTAACATACAACATAATATAACCAGTAATTTGATCCTTGGTGTTACGGTAGCAGGCGACACTCGAAATTCAATTATGACTTACCCAGTAATGCTATTTCTATGGATTCAATAAAATAGTCTATTCCTGTTTATTCCCAAGTTTGACGAGATACACCTGAAGAAGGTCGAACGTTATATTGGCAGAAATGTTGTGAAATTAACACTCAAGATTTGAATAGTAGTTCTAAGATTCCAAATATAACGAATAATCTATCTTCATTAAACAAAAATAATTTACCAGATCGGGAAGTGATGGTGGTCTAGGAATTAGCGGCGCGCATTGATGACCTGGGTGTCTCAAGTTTTAATACAAATCTGTTGTACAAAAAATAATGTGCACTTGCAATGTTGGCAACCTTCACCTGGTTGCTCCCGTTATCTCCGAAATTATTTTAGAAAATATTCTGACCAGAATAATATCGGGGAAACCAATACCAAAATACTATTTCGGATTCATGGTGATGATCTAAGCTACAAGGAAAGCTATTTTATATTTTGTGGACTATGGTTATCACGCGGGCTAGGGCAACAGGATAGTTTTCGTTGTTTTGTTTCTCGTGTATATAATCGGTGCAAAAAGGTATCCGATACAAAACAAAATGTTGATTTATTTTTATTACGCAGAAACAAAAACAACAACAAAGTGCTATTCTTATGTATTTTTTATGATTTTTGATACGAGATTTGTATTTATCATACAAAAATACATTAGAATAGCGCCTTGTTATTGTTTTGTTTTCGTGTAATAAAAATATATGAACCTGTTGTTTTGAATCGGATACTTATTGCACCCATAGTATATCTTACGAAAACAACATCAGTTTATGTAAAAACATATAAAACATCAACAGATATATATTATTTAATTGTAATTCATTATTGAGATGAGTATTATTTATTAATCTTATTTATTGCGGACTATTATACTCATCTTTTCTTATTGTTTAACGACGTTTCAGCCAACTATTCATCGGGCCTGAAATCAGTCATTGCAGTGAATGCTGTCAAGAGATTCAGAGATCTTATCAGTCGCGGTCACCATCTGACGAAGGCCCGAGTAATAGTTGGCCGAAACGTCGTGAAACAACTGATAAAAGATGAAAATAATTGTCCGCAATAAATAAAAAATTAATAATCAACGGATATATACTCGATAGTTAAAGCAATAAAAAGAATATTCTCTAGTCCTGGCTAGTCGTGGCTAAAACGGCATATGCTAAATTGCTCAACGTACACGTACTCTAAGGAGACACTATGAATTCAAAATTATTAGGATTTAATAAACAATGATCTGCGAGGAAAAATTATCAAATCGAATTTGACAAGTCAATGTCCTCCGATTATGAACGTCTGCGTTAAACAATTATACTTAAACCAGAAGAGAATTGCATGCTGTTCAATTATACTGAGCATTTATCTCTTGGGGATCGGTAATATTTTGATTACGCTAAAAATCGAGACAAATAAGTAAAAAGTCTACTTTAATATGTGTTTGCCGGCGGATTTTGTTGCAGTCAAATAATCAAGTTATTGCACCAATGAGACTTTTTGCCGCCAAAGCAAGTTGTTTGATTGACAAGCACCAACGAATTATTGACATTATTTTGGGGCAAGTGGAGATGAGATTAAGAAAAAGTAATTTCTAATTATGTTGAAGTGCTCGCGTGCATTTGTTCGCTATTTAAAATATAGTATAGATTTTCAGTAACAGCAAAATAGCATGGTCTTATTTAATAAAACTAGCTGAAGTAAGCAATTTCGCCAGATTTCTGAAATTCTGTTTTAAGTTGTACTAGCCTGGGTGCCTGGCGTTGCCCGGATGTTTGGAGATGTGTGTTGAGCAAAAAATAAATAAATAAATGAATAAACAAGTGGTAGTAGGCAGGCAGAATCGAACCGTACTACAAAGGAGGAAAAGAACGTGAAAAAAAAACGTGACGTAATTGCCGCTGCGGCCATCGCTAAACCGGAAGTGGCGTATGATTAAATTAAGGCTAGTCAATAAAAAATAGGATGACATTCGGCGAAAAAAGCGACCCCTCCTTGTTGAAAGGTGCCCAGTTGAGGGTGAAGAATTAATGTTTTTAGCCAATTATTTGATATTTGTCGGCCGAAGGTTCGAACTTAAAAGCGATACCGATCAGGTGAAAATGTGTCGCCTCTGTCGAAAGTTTTAGACAGACACACACACATACATACATGATGATGATTGCAACGTCTTGTCAGACAAGTGCCACTCCTTCAGAGCCCCAAAATGACTTCCATCGCCACAGGACCAGATTCTTAGCGTTGTACGACAGCTAAGTCTCTCTCTCGGTTCAAAATGTTGAGATCCAGCAACAAGCAACAGCAAGATAGCCAGCAACAAGTTAAACTGCAGACCAGCTTAATGCGGGTACTGGTCTCCCGCTTTATGTTTTTTTTTAATCAGAGATTTGTATCTCCTAGAAAGTTGCCTTCACCACGGCTTACGGGAGCCCTCTCCACCCCAACACACACATACATGCACACAAACACACATGGTGATAGTTGGCCGTTGAGCCGAAAAAGGGTTCATTCGTCCTTTGGAAGGTCTTGTTTAAAAAAAAACACATACATACATAGATACATACATACATACATTTAAACTGACAGTCCCCCAACGAAAGGAGGGTTGACCTGTAAATACACCCTTGTCTGTTCGCCTCTCCGAAATTTTCTCAATAACTACGCCTACAATTTATTTTTTTAAATTTTGAACAAACATTAAACATGATATAAGGGCTAATAAAACCATTTCATTTTTGGGACTTTTTTTATATTTGTTCAAAGTTTTGTATGTCTATTTCGCAGTATTGCATGGATCTGAACTCAAATTTAAATATGTATAGGCCTTGGGGAATTTTGAGGCTAAATAGGGGGGGGGTGATGGGCTTAGTCATTTCTATTTTGGCATGCTGTAGAACTCAAATTTACATATGTTACTGCCTAAAACTGCCCCGTTTGTTCATTTTCGCAAGGATTTAACATCCAGTGGCGGCTAAATAACGGAGACTGGGGGCAAATGCTGAACCTAGTCTTTTTTTTATGCCTCTTTCACTGTGCAACCACAGAGGACAATGCATGCTTCACTTGTGTTTCTTTTATTCAGATTATCCCATTTAGTGCATTGTGTTCTCCTATATAAAAAATAAACGTGTGCAGAGAATTTTTTTTACTAAGTTAACATTTTTAACATCTATCTATCTATATTCCTATAAATTTGCTATTTTGGGTATTGATATTCATATTAAAACCCCTTGCTGCATTTATTTTAAAAGAAAATACAACTTCGTTATATATGCGTCGTGGAATTGCGTTCATCCGAAAAAGATCTAATTAATTTGCATATTCTTTTAAACATCCATTTTAAGTAATCTATTAGTTTTTTCGGTTTTCGTATGGGATGATTATCTTTAGTTAACAATTACATGTAATTATATTTATACAGCCAGTCTACATGGTTTATACTTGCGTAATAGTTGCATAACAGTTTTTGTGTGAATCCTATTGACTGAAGGTAGCGTGAAATTGTCACAAAATCACACTTTATCTTTTTACAAAATTCTCTACATACCTGATGGTCGTCTTCCTTCAAAAGAACCCTGAGTTGGTCTTCGTCTATCTTGAGTGGTCTTCCGGAACGAGGAGCGTCATTGAAGTTAAAATTACTGTTTGAATCCGATAAACCAATCTTGAACAGTTCTTTCAGCTATAGCGTTTTCTCCATATCCGTCCATATCCCTTGACCCCCTGGAGTGGCATAGGCCATCTACAACTTTGTAGATGCTTTCGTAGCGAGGAGTTCCTTTCGCAGGGTGAGGGTGCTGGCCCCACGTCCAACCTTCCCAGAAGGTACATACAGCGCCTAGACTTCCCAAATGGTAACCCATCTGGTACTGACCAGGCTCAACTTTGCTTAACTTCGGTGATCTGGCGTGAACCCGTGTGTCAACGTGATTGTACCGTACTCTCTTCTCCATATACGGGACAAATATCATTGATCACTACACTCGCATTTTGAACTCGATTAAAGGCGTCAAAAATGCGATTTTTTATATCCACTTGAACATCTTTTTTGACGGCTCCGAAAATAACGAGAAAAATTATATAAGCAAATAACGGTAACCATTTTTTGTAGTACAAAATACGTGTTTTGCCAAATATCAAAATATGTGTTAGAACAAAATTTTCATATGAAACGACGGTAACTTATACAACAACTAGATATGTATCAGTCTGAAATTACAATCTGTTTCGTTTAAACAAAACATCGATTAATGCTATGACATGGTTCCGGTGTCACTCAAACAAAAATCCTAAAACATATCTTTAGGATATGGTGACTTATTGTTTTTTCTGTCTGCCTTGAATGTGCGAAGCGCAATATTTTATTCGTCAAACCAATAAATAAACGATTTTCATATATGATGTTTATACTCTGCTGGACTAAATTTCAACATTATTGAGTCAGAATCCTAAAACCCTCCGTAGAGACAATAATTTTGCAAACACTTGCTCTTGATTTAAAAATCTTCTTGTAGCAAGATTACATTTATATATTATAATTTAAGTTACGAGAAAAAGATTTTAAAGATGTCATTTTCTGTATTTATTGTGTTATTGTGATTATATATATATATATATATATGTATATATATATATATATAATATAATATAATATAAAGCTGAACGCCTCTGTGTGTGTGTGTGTGTGTGTGTGTGTGTGTCTGGTCACGAATAGGCTCCTATATGGTTTACTATTTTAAAAAACTGATTATATATAATAATAAAAAATGTATCGAGGATAAGGAATGGGTATGTTTGATCTGGCAAAACGGTGGTTCATAAAAATTGTGGGGGTCTGCGTTCGCGCCTGGTCCACAAAGTATGAAAATAAAGAATGAAAAAAAAAAAGTTTACAAGGGTTTCTGATATAGATGTTCGTAAGGATACTTTGATAAGTATGTTTCAACTTAACTTGGGATGGCATAATAATATTGTGGGGCCTGCGTTCGCGCCTGTACTCCATGGAAATATGACACAAGCTTTAACAAAGACTTTACATATCTATTTGCGTAAGTATACTTTGATAATTATGTATACTTTGATAATTATGCTTCAGTTTGAAGAAATATGGTATAATTAAATTATTGGATGTTCGTTCGCGCCTGACCTCCATAGAATATAAATATGTCACAAAGTTTAACAAAGTTTTTTAAAAGGGGTGAGGGCCCATAATAACACCTTAACTTTAATCTTAATTCACGTTAGCTTTTATTTAGTTTTTGAGTTGAATCATATTGTGTCGAATAAATTCATCTCATGAATTCACGTTCTTATTAATGTGAAAGCCCCCCACCCACAAAATGTCGGAACTTTAGACAATTCTCGACACAAATTTTGCATAACTCTGTTTTTTCCTTCTCCTCTTGCACGTGGCTATCTTTCGAAAATAGATAAATAGATAAATATTAAAAAATAAGAACGTTACTTTTTATCGTGTCAAAAGAAGAAAAGTCCTGCTCACATGATTACGTGTCTTTTAAAAAACATTTACATAACCTTTTTATCTTATTTATATATCTGTTAAAACTTTTTTGTCAGTGTACTAGAAGGAATTCAGTTGATTACAACCCTTTCTGAGTGTTCTTTACATTACAATAGTACAACACTGAATTCAACGGCACAATAGTACACAGTTCAATACTGTAAAACTGGAACGAAGCTGTTCTGCTTGAAAAGGGCGCTATTTTCTTCTTCATATTTATATCGATTCTTTGCTTTAAAAAAACTAAAGTAATTACGTGTTTATTTTTTTAATATCCCATGTTGCTGTTTCGGATTATTTTACTAAAGTAACTAAAATTTCATTATTTTAAAAAATGTTTTTGTTTCTTTATTTTTCGATATTTCGTCGATATTATTTAGTAAGAGTGTTTAGTAGAAAAGCCAACAAACGATTACCCCAAAAAATAAATATACAAGAAATAAATGTTACCATAGTCAATAAAAGTTCAGTTCATGTTTTTTTGTGTTTTGAAATAGTTTTTAATGATCTTTACTTGAAATAATTTCAGCGAACCGAAATCAAAACGTAATTTAAATGAATCTTTATATAAACTACACATGCCATAATGGAATATTCCTCAAACACAAAATGACGGAAAACATTAAAATATGTTTATAAATATTCCTTACGTTGAATGGACCCTCTTAAATTGTTAACACAGAATGCTTAGGTGCCCCTCCTTCAAATTGAAAACGGGTCTCTCCATTTCAAAATCGCTGCCATTTTGACTTTTTAAAAACCGGTTTGTGAATTAAAAACATATTTTTTTACAAACTACTTAAAAATACAAACCAATGAACCTTTTTCTACCATAAAAGTTTTATTGACTATGGTATTTTTTTTCTTGTATATTTATATTAGTATATATATATATAATTTTATCTTTGTAAGGAAACATCATTTTGTTAGTCACTCTCCCCTACGAATGGAAACAAAGTTGATGTAAAAAATATATTTTCGCGAAAATTATCGTTACTTCCATCATATTTTTGTTAGGGTAAAATTTTTGAGTATCCAGACCTATCTCTTTACAACCGCCTCCTTTTAATTACCTGTCATACTTTAATCGATCACAGTAAATTTTCTGTAGGCTGTTTTGGAAACCAGTCAACGACGGGTACTATTGCTTGTATATATATATATATATATATATATATATATATATATATATATATATTTATTTATTTACCAGTGGTGAAAAAACGGACTAAAGTGCTCAATGTGTAGTCAGAGCAGTATATAGGAAATTTATTACTGTGAGTCCAGAATGAGTTTACAAATTGTTTCAGCTAGAGGAAAATCCTCAAAGAGAGGAAAAATCCAACTAGCATCATCAGAATTCATAGAGTCTATCTATGAATTCTGATGATGCTAGTTGGATTTTTCCTCTCTTTGAGGATTTTCCTCTAGCTGAAACAATTTGTAAACTCATTCTGGACTCACAGTAATAAATTTCCTATATATATATATATATATATATATATATATATATATATATATATATATACATATATATATATAAAGAAAGAGAGACTGAAAGATAGATAACTAGACAGATAAATAGATAGATATTTCTACATTATAGTACAGTGTTATCTTTATATAATATATATATATATAATATGTGTATATATATATGTGTGTTTATATTATATATAATTATATTCTATGTGTGCATATATATATATTGTTTTATGTATTTACATAAAATTGTATGTAGTAGTTTAAGTATTAATTTTAACAGTGCTAAATACATGAGTAAGGAGGTTTGGAAATAATCCTAAGATTTCTATTTGTCTTACTAGTCTTTAAAATTCAACACAGTAGTTACATGCGGTATATATACTGTGTGTGGATTACTAATATATGTATATATATATATATACATATATATATATATATATATATATATATATAAGTTTAGTGGTTATATTTAAATTCTGAAAAACAACATACAGACACATATATTCGAATTACGAATTTATTGTTTGACAAAAGGAATAACGATAAGGGGTTATGTTGATTTCCTTAATCCATGGATTTTCAATAAAGGATCATATCATCTACCAAAACACACCCAACGCACCAACGAATACGGCTTCCCCGTGTATGTTTCGGAAAATCAATAAGGAGCAACCACGCTTTTTTTTGTTATATGGGACTACTGCCTTCTCTCCTCGACGAATATTCTGCCTACCAGGATTTATAACCCCGGAAGACATTGTACTCCTTCCGATAATCGACTACTCAGGTTGTATCAAAATCCCTTTTCCTATAATTACTTTCATATATAATCATTCACCACTTAAAAAAACTATTTTCAATATTTGTGCTGAAAAGCAAAATAATTGTCTATTCACAGCTGGGCATGTTGCTAACAGCATTTCATTTCCTCTGATGATATAAGACTTTATTGAAAATCCATGGATTAGGGAAATCAACATAACCCCTTCTATAGATTCCTTTTGTCAAACAATAAATTCTTAATTCGAATATATGTGTCGATATGGGTTTTTTTCAGAATTTAAATATAACCACTAAACTTATATATTGCTCTATGCTTAACTATTGCTATATTATAATAATATCTACCAGGATCTTGCATCTGATTTCTAATCAGTGTCTTATCTCGAGTATATATATATATATATATATATATATGTGTGTGTGAGTGTGTGTGTGTGTGTGTGTGTATGTATATGAGTAAATAGGGACGGAATGTTGATTACTATTTTATTAATCATCGGTTTTCCTTCTAAAAGACACACACACACACACACATATATATATATATATAAATGAAAGTTACAAGTATTCTGGAGATAAAACTCATTAATTACGCCGAGGTTATTAAGTGCTCATTACCTGACACAAGAACTATTTGGTTTTTACTAAACTCTTTGCTTTGAAACACAAGTATGTTCAGTGTAGCAACCATGTAACATTTGTCTATTTAAAAAAATATCATATTATATATATATATAAATATACATATGTATATATATAAATATATATATATATATAAATATATGTATATATTTATATTTATATATACATATATATATATAAATATATATATGTATATATATAAATATATATATATATATATATATATATACTCGGGGTTTTTTTATATTCAAAAGTAATGGACTAATTAATTCAACGAGGTTTTTAGATAGTGCTCAATAAAAAGAGCTGATAATACTTGTTTATTGTTATATAAACATGCTCACATCCCGCTGCTACAAATAGCCACTTGTTTCAATCAAACAACAGATATCATTAGGCAGCGACTTGACTATTCAAAAGTTCAATGAATAACCTGGGTTAGATTATTCATTGAACTTTTGAATAGTCAAGTCGCTGCCTGATGATATCTGTTGTTTGATTGAAACAAGTGGCTATTTGTAGCAGCGGGATGTGAGCATGTTTATATAACAATAAACAAGTATTATATATATATATATATATATATATATATATATATATATATATATATATATATTTATTTATTCTTATAGGATTAATTTCCCATTTAGTATAGGTACACATTTTTAGTTTTTCCATTTTCTTAGCTGATATGCAGATTTTGTGGTTTGGTGACCTGTGAACACGTTACATAAATTGTACATGTAGAAAAGCAGTAAGTGTGTAACTGTAAGGCACATAATCCTAAGGATTCTTCCCTGAACTTAGTTGATGGTGATTGCAGTTTCCCAAAGTGTAATAGTGTATTCGGTGGAATCATAGGTATGCGTGGAATGAAGATATATTCACCCGTGAAAGCTTCTGTTAAGATTGTTGTTTCTATGATATTGTTTGTTATTTTTTTTTTACTGCAAGCCATGTGCCATTGCAAAGCATAGATCGGTTTATATTTCACAACATGATAATTAGTATGTCAATCTTCAATTGAAGTACATGCAGTGGCATCCCTGGCTGATCTGGCTGTTGGATGATTAACCACTTCATCTGCTTCAACAACAGCGTCGATAGCTTTCTGTTTGACTACCCCACTTGGAATTTTACGTTGAATAATAGCGTTATGTTCATGGATGTTTTTGTATTGAGATGAAAGAATAGCTTGTTCACTCAGTCAAGTGGAATTCATATAATTAATTTGAATATCTGGAAAACCCTTTATAACCAACTTTTCTTTTTATGTAATAAAATTACAGAAGTTTAGAGTCAAAGAATTTTTCCCTTAACTCGGATCAGCCGGCACTTTTCCATAGACAATTTTCCACAAGTGATACAAAACAACCATTGACCTTACCACATAAATCTTGCAAGGATAGACTAATAGCCTCAAGTGATTTTTTTGCATGCCATTGTGCATTCATCCAAAACAATAAGTTTGAATTTTTTGCAATAATTTCCCCATACTGGATGCTTTGGAAATGTTGAACATGAGATTATTGAAAAATGGAATGTTTAATAGTAGTTTCAAAGTAGAATAAGTAGTTATTCTACTTGATAGTAAGGTTGCAGACTATCCGCATCCAGCAAGGGCTAATGCTATGTCTTTTTATCACTGAATCAACTCAATTAGAAAGCTTTTACCAGTTACTGCTTGTGCTGTTCAAGGTAGGAGTAACTTCCAAATAACTTCTGTTCACCCAGTAAGTAAATTAGGTGACTAAAATAGGATATATCAATGTTTTAACAATGCCTTATTCACTGTCATCAATTTAGGAGACGAAAATAGGATGAGGGATCAGAGATGGACAGATAGAGAGGAATATATATATAGATAGAAAAGAGAAAGTGAGAGGGAAATAGAAAAAGAGAAGGCGATAGAGAGAGATGGTGGCATTAAGAGATAAACAGAGAAATGGAAGAGTTAGAAAAAGAGACGGGGTGAGACAGAGAAAAGGAGAGAGGGAGAGAGAGAGGGGGGAGTGAGAGACAGAAATGGGCTCAAAGAGAGATGGGGTGGGTGACATGGGGAGGTTAGGGCAATTTTCTTGTTAAAATATTTTTTTATAGTTTAGATAAAACTTTTTTGTGTGTTTTTTGCAGGTATTCAAACAACAAACAAGACTGCCGAATCTTGGCGAGTAGTTTTTTCTATTATTATTTTGTTATGCCAGGGAAGAACACGTAAGGAAAAAGCCCAAATTAATGCAAGTTTTTTCTATTAAAAGAAACAGGATAAATAGAATACTTATCAATATGAAAAGTCACTGAATCGGAAAAAAAGCAGATTCAATATAAACCCGAAGTATTTCCGGTAAGTAGCCTCGGCTGAAATCAGAACGGAAAAAAATATTGTCGAAAAAAGTTTTTTAATATGGTATTATTTTTTACTTTTTAATATTTAAAAACACAGTTGGGTTAGGTACAGTCACTGTTTCAAAATATGACGAAAATGGACCTGTAGTTTTCTAGTTTAGTTAAGTTGAACAAACCAGTGGTTTGATATATATATATATATATATATATATATATATATATATATATATATATATATATATTGCATATTTATAATACAATGCTACCTAAAAAGCGATATATACAGGCTAAATACACCCTACTAAAATACAGAAATACCTCCTCATCAACAACATTATTTTTCGAATAATGTTGTCAATCTGATTGGATTTAATTTAATTATAAACTGGTGGAAGCGAGGGCGACACCCGGCCTTGCACGAGCGTAAAATGCGCTTAAATATAATTTCTGTATATATTTTTATAGAGTGTTATTTTTAAATATCGGGGTGCAATCAGCTTGAATCAGAACCGAAACTGTAGCATTGAACGCTGGTGACGTTACCAACGTGACACGAATATGAACTGATTTAAAATTTACAAAAATATCTAAAATGCAAAACGATATTTTTTTTTAGTTTTGCCCCATTTTGACCCTTTCTTCCGATTATTTGTAAGGGTGTAAAAAAATCAATCATTGTAGGAATCTATCGACGCTCTGCGACTTTTAGATTTGGAGGAGATGGAGTTTGAAAATATGGCAGATAGACAGACAAAAACATAGCTTGTTTATATATTAGATATATCAGAAATCAACCAACTAATACATAGTTATATAATCAAAATGATAAGACAATTAGATGAACATCGTTTGTGAAGGTTTAGAAACCAATTATTGCAAGCATTTTAGTGGGGTTCAGCGCAAATAATTGCTGACGCCGTATTACCTCTGATTCGCAGGCAAACAGATTTTCCATTGGTGATCATTAATCCTGTCATCCGTAATTCGATTGTCGTATGTATTGAGACAGAATTCGTCATTGAATGCGCAACGATTATTGGTCATCTTCTGACGGTAAACTAATTATGAATCAAGTGAGTTTCACTAGTGAAAGCAGTCTACATCGATCTGTGCACGATTAAACTAGATATATGCTGGTGCCAGAGTCAAGACAGAATAGACCTTTTAAACAACAAAATAAGAAAGGAAGCCAATAATTCACTATATATCAATAGATTTAAGTTTAAACCCCTTGTACATTAATTTAACTTGGCACGAAATAAACAACATGTCAACCCTGATAAATACAGACACATACTTTAACCAAACATACATTAACCAAACATACATTAACCAAACATACATTAACAAAATTCGTCCAAAAACTCCACAAATATCTGCATAGTAATGATATTTAAGGCTTAATCATATCAGACCAAAACGAGTGAAGCATGCCCGTTCCCCCGTGAGTGTAAAGTGAACGAGGCATAAAAATGACCAGCATTTGCCTCCCCCATTAAGCCCCAAAAGTCCCAGTGAACGTAAAATCCTGGTGAAACTGACAAAAAGGTGCAGATGTAGGCCTTGACCTATGTAAATTTGAGTTTTGCACCATCCAATAAAAGAAATGACAAAGTCCACCATTTGACCCCCCCCCTCCATTTAGCCCTCAAAGTCGCCAAGGCCTTAACACATTCAAATTTGAGTTCAGCATAATGCAAAACTGCTAAATAGACACACACAGAAAATTCTGGACAAATATGCAAAATAGTCACCAAAATGGAGTGTCTTTATTAGCCCTAAAAGATCCACTGGGGCACACCCAAGAGTTATCGCCAAGAATAGACAAATAAAATGATATAGAAATCAATTAGCTACAACCTTCCAGAAAGTTTTATAAAAATCTAAGTCATCCATCTTTTCATGAGCACAAAAACTTTCAATATTAGCCATTTTAACCCGAAACGCACACGTAGTGGCGTAACCAGAGTTTTTCCGGAAAATCCATACTGTTTGTACTTATATCATGTTTAATGTTGTGAAAACTTTTTAAAAAATTCTAAGGCATAGTTATTGAGAAAAGTGCGGATAGACAACGGAGAGGGGTGAATTTTCAAGTCCACCTTCTGTACTCGGGGGACGAATACATCGTATAATATAGATAACTTCAACTTTGTGTAGTCAATCCAACCTACCTTTTATGCATATTACCAGGGCTAATGTCACAATCAACTGTACTTTATAAGATATCATTTCTATTAATGAATTTTTTCTACGCGGTACGTCTGGGCGAAAAGCCTACAGCTCTCATCTGGCTAATCTTTCGTCTATAATACCTCTTGCTTATGACTAAGTTGCCTTAATTGTCCCTGGCGTGTATCTCTTAATCAAATTAAATACTAGCTGATGTACCCACCAATATTCGATAAATTTGTTACAAACTTGATAGGCGTATCGAAAGATAAACCGACTTACAAATACTTTTAACACGACGGAGAAAGACTGTGAACCTATCCTGGTTAAACGGCGCCACATGTGATCTGTGAAGCGATACCTTTCCAGGGGATCACTTTGTCACGTCAGAGTCAATCTTCGGTAACGGACCAAATGTGACCCTATCTCCGTAACAGGTCACCAAATGTGACCTTCGCAAGGGATCCCTTGCAAGGTATCTCAGTGTAGCATGACCTCTAAATAGATTTGGTTGGTCTTAATTTCACGAGCAGGTTAATATGCCGCTGCTTCGTCGAGCTGTCGTGCTGAAAGGGAATCAATCTCATGCACAGAAAAAAGAAAAAAAAAACTCGCTTATCTAATCTATTGATTAATTCAAGATAATATATATATATATATATATATTTATACATATATATATACATATACGCACACACACACACACACACACATATATATATATATATATATATATATAAAACGAGGCATAGCCATCGGATTGCGCCGTGGCCCATAAGGTTAGGTCGTCAGTATTGCACACTTCATGCGTGCGACGATCTGGGTTCGTGCCTATGTCGGAGCATGTCCCACTTTGGGTCTGGCGTTGTCCGTTGTCGATGCAATTGCTCGATTTCATCTAATTCTAGGTTCTAGCTTTATCATGAAAAAGTGTATGTGGACGGGTATTTATATATATATATATATATATATATATAATATCCTCTTAATGCCTAATATATATATATATATATATATATATATATATATATATGACAGACATGTTCGATTATAATATACTTCCAAGTCTTAAAAACTGAACAATTAATTTGAAATAATTTGTTTCCTCCGTGAACTGTTGATATTAATTGTAACTTAATCTAATGGGAGTTATATTTCCTTTCTTTTCTTTTCTTTTTATTAAGTGAACTGGAAATGAATATTTTTATTTTGTTAAATTCAGATATTCATCAATATTTATAATTTTCAGTTATTATTGTTTTTTGTTGATCAGGAATGCAGAAGGAAAGCCACAACTCTGTATTCGGTAGAAACAAAATATATTGAATAAAGTATAAATTTCAATGACCAAGAACTGTGATTATACGTCAGACCGACTGCCGAGTGTGTGCATGGCTTATGTATAACGAGTGTCCAAACACCGGAACTTTAAAGTGGAAGTTTGTATTATTATCCGGTCTTTAAATACGCCATAACAATTATATTCTAATGTATTATTTATTTCAATTTTCTCAGTTGCCTTTTTCGTCAAGCAGAACGGATACTTATTTCACTTTCGTCTAGAAGTGAATAAATTACTTTCATATATAAGCTTGACAAATGATTTCTAGTTTATATGCTCCTCGTTCTTATAGATGTCGCATTTTCAGATGTACACGTTTATTAAATTATGTCTTTAAATATTTCAGAATTTATGACTTGAACTATTTTTCGCGTTAGCTTACATTTATCTAAATGACATCTCTTTTTAAAGCAATATATTTAGCTTTTAATTCCCATTTTTTTCCATATTTGTAGTTGAAAGAGTCCAGATGTAAAATTTATTTCCGTGTGTCACAAGTCGATATCTACTGTAGCCTTGCAAAGAAGAATGTAGAATTAAAATTTGCTTGAATCATGATTGGTTACCTGTAACACGATGACAAATAATTGCTGCGTTGTCTATGGAAGCAAGCAGAAATCCTATCTCAATGCATACGGCAATGTGATTACCAGGGCTATGACAAGAGAATATTCTTTTCATTATTTTGACTCTCGAGTATATATCAGTTAATATCTTATATGTCTTTAGATAGAGTGATGTGGTTCTCGATTGATTAACTGTTTCTAACTGTGTCGGATATATACTTAAGAATCCAAACAATGATGAGAATATTCTCTTGTCATAGTCCTAGTAATTACGAGCGACATGATTAATAATGACCGAAGTAAAAGCTGTTTGCCTGCCAATCACCTATTTGGAGAAAGTATCTAGCGTTCGATATTATTGGCGCTGACATTCGCTAAAGTGCTTTCAACAATATAGCCTATTAAATTATCTTATTATTATGATTATATTACCTCCTATTAGTCGATTAAGATCCCGCTATAATCAATAATAAGATTAATCCCAATCAGTTCTGAAATGTTATCCGAACGAGAACGAATTATTTTACTAAACAATTTATTAAGAATCAAATTTATTCGCTTGGTGGCGAAATGAAACCTTAGTTAATCAACTTAGCCTTAATCACTTCTTTACGAATGATTTCTGAAGTAACATTTTCAGAAATACATACTTAATTGCTGTATTCTCCCAGGCATGTTTATTCACACAGGAACCACCACTTATCAAGGCCCGGGGGCCATTCGAGGATAATAGTTAATGGGTATACATAAGTCAATGTGATTATAGCATAGAAAACATAAGTAGTGGGAATTTTGTGAATTGGATTACTTAGGGGAACGGTTTATCAAGAACTTGTTTACATTGGACTTGAAGACAATCAAATTGTAGTCTGCTGGAAAGCTGGCAATCGGAAGAGTCTTCCGTAGGCGTGCAGTTCTAAGAAATAAGCTTTGTTCGTGGAATCCGTTTTTAGGTTTAGGCACAGACAAGGTGTGTGGGAAATTATTGATTGTGGTTACGGCCAGACGAGTGTTTTCTGTGAAAAGATGGCGAGAGGGGCATAGATTGCAGCTCGGATGAGCACTTGCCATGAAAATAACGATAAAGCAGGGACAGGCTTGCAACGTCATATTGAAGTATTCGTTGAAAGATCATATCTTCATGGATTATTTCTGGAGTAAATTAGTGCGGGACATTTTCATATTTGCTGTATTCTCCAGACATATTGAAGTATTCGTTTAAAGATACGTATTTAACGATTTTTTTTTCATTGGAGTTTATTCCAATGGAGTCAGTAGTTATTGTTATCTTATGGGGAGATTTCCGTCCGTACTTTATTGCAATATTATATTTTTATCGTATACTCTGTTATAGAGAGTATTGCCAGATTTCCATATGAAATTATTAGTTTAATAGATTGATCTAATGGAAGGAATATATAAATATGTCACTATATTGTTACTGCGCCAAATTGTCTATATTTTATAAATTTTGTTTTGTATGATTTATGTGTTTTACGGTACATCAGCGCTTCATTATTTATTGGAAAACCACAACGGTAGAATTAGAATTAGAGCAGAAGATTTATGCCTCAGAAATGAGATGGTTCAGAAAAAAGCTCGGCGCCTTTTACAAAGGCCGCATGACTAATGAGGACGTCAAAAACAAAATATAGCAAACCATTGGTCCTTATGAAGATCTTCTAACTACAATGAGGTAACACGAACATAACTGGTTCGGACACGAAACAATAATTTTCTCAAGATGCTGTTACAGTCAGATGGAAGAGGGAAGGGGGAATACAGAGGAAGATATGAACAGAATTGAAGCTGAGCGTGGCAGTTAAACGTGCGGAAGACAGGAAATGATGAAGAGGACTGCTTGACAGATCATCTTTAGCGCCCAAACGGCAAACCCGACCGGGCAGGTAAAGATGAAGCAAGACGGGCACTATATGGTAATTGATTCGTTGTATCCTATTAATTGAACACACTTTACTATTTAATGTATGCCTGGAGGAAAAACGCGTTTAAATGTTTGCTGTCTTAGTACAATAATAACTAAAATATTTGGGGGCATAGCTTAGGCATCCACGATATTTGTTATACAAGATTCATAGCTTATGATTACCTGCGGTTAAGTTGATGCTGGATAGAAGAATAATTATGCATGATGTCCTTTTGAGCAGTATCGGTATGTAAACGGATCCATAGGATACGATCGAATTTGAACCTGACATATGTCATAATTTTCTGTAAATATTTATTATATTAACTACATCATTTGTATTGACGTACCGTTCAACGGTTCAGCAACTAGTTGCTTATATTTGAATGAAAGGCGACTATTAAAATTGACAGAGAAGCAGACTCATGAGAACGTGTTTCAGGGAAATGGAAACACATTGGAAAAAACTCCGTCCATAAAAAATTCTGATAGAATTATACAGGGTAAAACCATAAAACTGTCGCCATAGAACAAAACGACATGATTCCCTTTCCGTTTGATGAAAACCAGTTTTCTTTATTCGTTGCAGACTATCTATTAGTTGGCCAGTTGCGTACAAATCCCAAGAGTGATAGAAGCATGCTATCATATCTTAAAGTGAGATCGGAAATGCGCCGGGTTGACATGGATAACAGTGACGTACCCAGGGTGATGAAAACCAAGTAACCGCCCGCCGGTTATTGTCATTGGTATGGTTTCTAGTGAAGGCTACGTCGTGTCACCCCCACATCTTCGAAGTCGGCTTGAAAATCAACACCAAAGTTTACTTGATTGCGCTAAAGTGTGTTATGACCCCCCTAGTTCAAGCAGGTGGCCGCTAGCAGACTCTGGATGTCGAAGCAGAATTCTGCGCCGGCCCTTAATCCAGAGATACCCATGCTTGATTTTAGAAAGGGGGCGAGAACTATGGATCTTTCTCGCAGTGGCCAA
Organism: Euprymna scolopes; assembly: GCF_053919585.1. Lineage (NCBI taxonomy): Eukaryota > Metazoa > Mollusca > Cephalopoda > Sepiida > Sepiolidae > Euprymna > Euprymna scolopes. Next base: position 156,911,092 of record NC_136489.1, on the reverse strand, counting down.
TTCCTTCCCCGACCAGAACCTACTGGACTACTTCGTTTGGTAATACGTCGAAAACAACACCAACAGGACCTCCCACAACACCAATCGCCGCCATCCGCCGAGTATTCGTCGAGCACCTGCCGGCGATTGTGGAAAAGACATGCTTTCAGATTCGACCCAAATGAAAGCAATGATTGAGGTTTAATTCGGCTACAGTGTATAGATGGCAGCTCTACTACATAATCAAGTAACCTGAATTGATTTATTCAATAACAGTTTTAAAATAAGGCTTTAGCGTTGTTTTCTTTAGGGTGACATCTTTATCATTCTACCCTATACAGAGAAAGAACGACACTTTGTTGCAATGTTTGTTAAAAGTTATGTTCATGCAAATGTTTAAAAAAAGAAATGAGAGATTGGAACGCCATTTAAGACCTACCATGGAAATAATGAAACAATAAAGCCGTATGTTTATACTAACAAAGAAGACGTAAGGAAAACAAATTTGGTTAACTTTACAATTATTCAAGGCTAATAAAGTACGGAAAAATTAATGGAAAAAAATGAAAGTAAAAATCTTTGTAATTATCTTTGCATTAATGAAAATGTATTAGGAATCATTACAAGACAAGCAGTCTCTATCTGGATCAATTTGACTGCTATTAGTTTTAAATAACATTCAATTATCTGTGCAACAGCACGTGGTACAATTGGGAAAGGAGTGGCTGGTTACTTTTAATGCATCTAAAACCAAGCTTCTCTCTTTACATCATCAACATTCTGATCCACATCTGGCATCAATTGAAATGAATGGCTCTCGTCTTCAGGAGGCCTCAAGTTTTGACAAGCTTCTGGGCTTGACCATTACTCCTGATCTTAAATGGAACACGTATATCAAATCTGTTGCCAAGGCCGCTGGAAAAATGGTGGGATCTTTCTATCGATCCAGTAGATATCTCACTGCTGATGCTATTCTCTATCTATATAAGAGCCAGGTACGTCCAAGGATGGAATACTGTTGCCACATCTGGGCAGGAGCTGCTAGAAAGGACTTGTCCTGCCTTGATAGAGTTCAAAATAGACTTCGTAGCCTCGTAGATGTCCTTTTCTCTTCCTTACAACCTCTATCTCACAGAAGAGATGTTGCGAGTTTGTCTTTGATGTATCGTTATTGTCATGGAAAGTGTTCGACTGAGCTTCAGTCCATGGTCCCCCTCGCCAAACTTTCACAAGAAACACCCGTCTGGCTGAAAACACTATCAATAATTCCCCCCACTTTTTATCTGTGCTTAAACCTAAACGTAGATTCCACGAACAAAGCTTCTTTCTCAGAACTGCACACCTTTGGAATTGTCTTCCGTTTTCCTGCTTTCCGGCTGACTACAATATGGTTGTCTTCAAGTCTAACGTTGATGAGCCGTTCCATATAAGTTAACAAATTTACCGAATTTCCACTACTAACGATTACTATATTGTCCAATTTCTACTGTACACTTTTTAACCCTTATCCTCGAGTGACCTCTTGGCCTTGATAATGTGGTGATGCCTGTGTAAAAAAAAAACTGCGTTGAAAAACAACGCCATTTTGGTTCCGTCTCTTTATGTTGTTTACGCATATAAAATATTTTGCGGTTTATTATTAAATATAAGATTACCCGTTTCGTCAAAAAATGTACATTTCTGGAACAATAGATACAAAATTTACAGCAAAATAAGCAACACTAACCGTGTACGATTTACTACTTTAATTCAACCGATTTACTACTCTTTCATTCCCACTGAGATATAAAAACCTACATCGAATTACGGGCAATAACTACAATAATGCCTTGTGACTGGGCAGGCACAGGCTGAGGAAAAACCGTCAAATAGGAGCAGCACTAGGAGTGTCAGATTTCGCCATTAAAAAAGGAGTGATTAAATAGACTCGCTATCTTTCGAAGCTTCTAACAATGTGAATAATGTAATTTAAACCCTATTTTTTCAATAAAAGCAGCAAAGACCAACCATTAAAATGATAAAAAGGTTTTATCGAAAAATATACAATATTTTTTGTAAATCGCTTTTCTTTAAAAAAATTTCGAGAAATTCCACAAATTTTAACTTAATCTAAATATAATAAATATATATAAATTCCAAAAAAATCACTTACCTATATAAAATACTAGTCAGTGGATGCTTCCATTGTTCATTTATGAGAATTGTCCATATTTATATTTTATATTCCATGTATTTTTTAAATAAAAGAAATTTTTTAAACAACTATTTGAAAAGACCGCTATTATGTAAGTATTAACCTATGTTAGCGTAGCGGTGTTTCTTCCTGTTTTGAAATACATACGCGTTTGTCGTCAAGCCTTGTGCGTGAAGATATAAGTTTCACTGTATGTGAAACATAATCATATTCTACTTATCAGTTTTTGCCTGCAAAAAAAAAATCGACGAATTTTTTTTTCAAAGTTTTTGATTCAATATATTTTATTTCTTCTTTATGGAGTGAATTTTCTTTTAATATCTAAAAAGAAAAACAGTGAATGAAATAGAAAAAAATGTCGAAATTCTACGAAATTTTCTGGGCAATATAACAAAATTATAAGGTTTCACTTAAAAAAAGACAAAAAATTCAATGTGGTTTAAAAATCTTTGCACTTTACAGGTAAATTCGCAAATAACTGTTCTTTTTTATTTAAATTAGCTTATTTTATTTATTGATCTTTTATCTTCAATTGGTGATATATAAATTTGAGGTGAGGATATTAATTATTTTCATTTGAATAGGAATTTCAAGGGGAGTGAATTTTATAAAAAAAAATCGCTTGTCTAGAATAGTATTTTACATTTTTCTGGAAAGAACATGAAATTTCACATTGAACCTGAAAATATCGTAAAAATTGAACGATTAGAACACTGTTGATAGATTTTTTAATTTTAAAAATTGAAAAAATTTAACTCGTAAAATTCAATTAATTTCATTCCGTAAAAAAACCTGGCTGCATGAACGCGTGCAGGAACGTTGTAAACACTGTTTTTTTAATAAAAAATATTTCTATTATTTTTTAACAATTTTAATAGTTTATTTTGGAAGTATATTCTATAAAGAAAATAAACAACCCACTTTAAAACGAGAAATTACGAGATTTTTTAAATATTTTATTCGCAGTTTCGTGTTAAGGGTGTCAAAAAAAATCTGACACACCTAGAGCATTCTTCCATCCCGTCTTAATCGTACCGATAGGAAATACGCTCGGACACGAAGGGACATCTATCAGGCGACTGTAAGAAGCAACCCATTCTGTGGATTTGAGACGCGGCGGATTTGCATAAACTAGACGTCTTCGACAACAACTACTTTTGCAGACATGAAGCGACGTGGAGATCGTGTTCCAGTTTGTGTTCTTCACCGAAGACTAAACTTAGGCCCCCTACTCTCAGTCTTTCTTCATCGACGTCTCCCGTTGAAAGAGAAAGAGAGAGAGAGAAAGAGGGAGAGGAGAAAGAGAGAAAGAGAGAGAGAGAGAGAGGTCATCCGCAAGGTTTTCTCTCCCAACTCTCCGCCTAGCTGACACAAACGTGCCAGTGACCAGCTGAAAACCTGTGTCACAATAATAAAAAGTTGACCTGGCGATACTTTTAGAGTTATAAGTTGTTGGTCACGGACCCTGGAATCGGTAGTGGTTAAAAATTCCTGCGAAGTAACTGGTAGCAGGAATAAGGCAGAATCGCTGCAGGTACAAATAAAGTAAGAATATCCTATCCGGCGTTGTCCAACGAAATATTTATTCACATAACATAAATTTCTATATACTGGTACAGTTAGGAGTAAAAGTGGTCAGGGGACGAATTTCAACGGTTAACTTTTCTAAAAAAAACAAGGCCGATAGCCATTAGTCGCGTGCTCTCGTGTAATGAATGAATGCGTGAATGTAAGATTGACATGAAATTCTTAAAGATAAACTAAAATGACCGAAAAATGGGCTGAAATGACTAAAATAAATAAAAAGTAAATGACTTTAATGAACTTAAGAATGAATTGAATGCTTAATAAATAACTGGAATCCTTAAAAAAAAAAAACTTGAATGATCTGGAGAATGACTTGAATGGTTTTTAGACTGACTGGTTGTAAAGTGGGTGATCATTTTACACCAAATTAATACAGAAAAGTGATCCCCCACTTTATATTACAAAGTTACAAACATAAGTACAGCATCAGATACTACACTTTGACCTTGACAAAAAGGCCAAGAAAAGGGTATTTATTTGCTCCCCCACCAAGCAAATTAGGCACAAGGCCGATTTTTTATGTGAGGATTGAAGGGGAAATGGGGGCCAACTCCCCGGAGAGTAGGGGAGCTGAATAGTGACAATTTGTATGAATGGTTTCCCCTACATTGACCAAGGTCTTATATGTGTGATTGCTCCCACATATGGTCTTTGCTTGCAGTATCTGCCGGAGCAGATACTACATTTTGAGTTTGGCCTAAAGGCCAAGAAAAGCTGTATTTATTTGCTCCCCCACCGACCAAATAAGGCACAAGGCCGATTTTTAATGTGAGGAGTGAAGGGGAAATGGGGACAAGCTCCCCAGAGAGAAGGGGAGCTGTATAGTGACAATTGGTATGAAGGGTTGTCCCTACATTTACCAAGGTCTTATACGTGGGATTGGCCACACATATGGGCTTTGCTTACAGTATGTATTTATTTGCTTCCCCACTGAGGACCAGCTCCCGATGGGTGGGAAATGGGAGCTGGATAGTGACAATTGGTATGAAGGGTTGCCCCTACATTGACCAAGGACTGATATGTGGAGTTACCCCCACATATGGTCTTTGCTTGCAGTATCTGCCGAAATAGATACTACACTTTGATCACGACCCGAAGGCCAAGAAAAGCTTAAGAAGCTAAGAACAGCATCTATTAACAGCAGATCTTTGATCTTAACCAAAAAGGCCAAGCACAACAGTGTTACGGACCGACCGACGGAGTGACTTGTAGAGTCGCTTGCACGCGACTAAAATTAAGAGTTCACTCAAGCAGTTAGTTTTTTTGCATTTGGTGACCTCTGTTATATTGTCGTCTATATATTTTATAGACGCATTTTACGAAATGCATGACATAGTATATACGCTGTGATGACCGTGGATTTTATAATTAAATTATAAATTGTCAAATCATACGCATAGTCAAAAAAAACATAAAAAAATTATTACCATCTTCTTAAATTGACTAAATAAAAAATTAATTTTTTTTTTAAAATTAAGTAAACAGACGAAATGCTCAAAAAGAGAGAGAGAGAGACAGAATTAACGGACGACGTCGTAAGCGAAATATTATCAGCCCTAGCATCGCAAAATAGCATGAATTTAGTTTACTTTCTATATGAGCCAAATAAGATGGCATGGGAGCGACATTATCACTATGTTTTATGGATGTGTTGATAACGATAATTAAATGCATTAGCCGCAGCTAATCTAAGAATTTGTTTATGAATTAGACGTAACGTATACGACGATTTTCAACCAACAAAGATTGGAAAGAAAAGAAGGCGATAAAAAGTTGCTATAGTAACCAACAGCCAATCAGAAGAAATCGGCTCTAAAACGTCTGTGATTTCATTTTCATTGAGCTTAATAAATCGTTGCAGGAGAGCCTTATTGAATATATACATTATAAACACGTATTGGTTTTAACGAAACGCGCGCACGCCTCTCCCATATATATATATATATATATAATATATATATATATATATATATATATATATATATATATATATATATATATATATATATATATATACTCGTTCTTGTATACAAACCGAAATCAATCGATGAAAAATACGTACGAATTGCGAACAGGAGATTGAGATATAAATAAATAGAATGGAATATGAAAAAAAATATACTTGTATATATTTATATGTATATATATGCGTGTGTATGTGTGTTTGCCTTTGTAAAAACAAAATAAGAGGTCCATATATACTTTTTTGTTTGACTTATTGATTAATTTTTACACGTGTTTTGGGACCTTTTGCCTTAGGCAGTCCACCATTTTAAAAATGTTGATTGAAACATTGAACACCTAACATCCCCCTTTATAAAAACTAACCGTAGAAAATTGGAACAAAAACGGTAAACATAGAATTGATTTTATATTTTCTATACAGCACGTAATAAAATTGAGTTATTCACACCCAAAACCATTCTCATTGTTTATTTATAAACTAGTTGGGCCCGCTCTGTAATAAAAAGTATATAACTGAACGGAAAATACAAGGAATGTGTACTATATCGTATGTGTTACTTTTTAATGTTTTGTATGTGTTGCTAATTATGTTTTTAATGTTTCTTAGTTGGTTAAAATGTAATTGAGATAAATATAGGATACTAAAACCGGATATGATATAAAATATTTAAACCGGATATGATGTAAAATATTTAAACCGGATATGATGTAAAATACTAAACCGGATATAATGTAAAATACTAAAACCGGATATGATGTAAAATACGAATACCGGATATGATGTAAAATATTAAAACCGGATATGATGTAAAATACTAAAACCGTGTATAATGTAAAATACTAAAACCGGATATAATGTAAAACACTAAAACCGGATATAATGTAAAATACTAAAACCGGATATGATGTAAAATATTAAAACCGGATATGATGTAAAATATTAAAACCGGATATGATGTAAAATATTAAAACCGGATATAATGTAAAATACTAAAACCGGATATAATGTAAAATACTAAAACCGGATATAATGTAAAACACTAAAACCGGATATAATGTAAAATACTAAAACCGGATATGATGTAAAATATTAAAACCGGATATGATGTAAAATACTAAAACCGGATATGATGTAAAATACTAAAACCGGATATGATGTAAAATACGCTTAAATATGTTCATATATTCAGATTTTGTATTTGTTTTAACAGAATAAGTCTTCTATATAATGTTAGCTATTACTTGTTACAAAGGTTAAAAAAAGGCTTAAGTGCCATCAACTAGAGTTGAACCCAAAACTGTTAGCACTTCAGCCACTTTCCCTATCTTTTGAGCTATCGACAGTCATATAATAAAAAAATCAAAATTAAACAACGTGGAGCTATGAATGAATTGCACGTTATAACGACGTGCTCTTTGATTTTCGTTCAAGTCATGAAACATCAATTTATCAAGGCTTTGGGTCTTTCCAATCTCTATAAAGTAGTCAGAAATCATTGTATTCGTTAGGTCTAATTCAGAAGCTAGTTGTCGAACACTTTTGCGTGGTTTGACTTTTAAGACTTTTAATTCTTCGTTGTCAACATCATCTGGCCGACCACTACGCTCATAATATTCAAAACCGTCGTCTTCGCCACGAAATTTCTTAAACCACCACTGTCCTGTGCGTTCAGTAGTGGTTTCTAGGCCAAACAAATACGCTGGCAAGTCGAAATGAACATTTTGCATTTCAACTTGCCGACATAGTTCTGTACACGTGATTCATCTGCCTAAAAACAGTTTTACTCGTTATTTACCATCCCTTGTGTATGATCCTACTTCTTGTTTATTCCAGAAGTATTTTAATAGTTTAGGAGTTAATCGGTTTAATATTTTTCTATATGGAAACACATATACTTCTAATGCTCAATTTCTGTAGATATTTCGCCTTAACCATTAACACATTACGAAGATAAATTATCGTTGCTATCAATTAGTAAGTAAGTTTATAGTTTGTTCATTGAGAAGTTTTGTTCGTGACATTGAAACGGGTGTAATAATGACTTCTGAGTAATCACAATCGATTAATTTGTAATCTAATATATAAAATGCTATATGTCTGTCTGTCTCCATATTATGACCTCTATCCAATCCGAAACTTAAAGTAGCAGAGCAATTCTAGGGGCCTTAAATGATTGGATTTTTAATGGACCGGTCTTTTATTGATCTTCTGTAATAGTTTTTATTTAAGGGGTCAAATGGGCAAAATTAAAAAAAATAGAATTAACATTTTGCATATGTATCTTAGTTTGTTTTTACTTTGTTCATATGCGTGTCATGTTGGCACTGTGGTAACGTCACGAGCTTTGAATGCAAAAGTTTAGATTTCGATTCCAACTGATGACACCCAACTATTTGTTGTTGTTACTTTGGAAATCACGACTCAATAATAATAGTATATGAAATCTAAACATATTAAAATATCATATTTAAGCATATTTCTAATATATAAAGTTTAATAGTCTAATATATAAAGGATTATCTGTCTGTCTGTATGTATAACTTTTATTCATCATCTTTAATTTGATATCATATATATATGTAGGTGGGTGGGTAGGTGTTTGCCTATAAAATTAACAACAACTTGAACGTCATACACTGAATACCATCCCAATATTCCGTCATTATATGGCTTCCCCAAAACTAAAAAGCAGGATATCCATATGTGCCCATAATATCTGCCATCTGTAATGAAACACAGCATTGCATGGGCTATATTCAACAGTCTAACTCATCTAATGGGTTCTATCAGCACTTACCCCATCCGAAGATTTACTCAAAAAGATAGAAAGCATTAATAGAAAACATTAATATAATGTAATTATACGTTGCTTAGATATAACACCATTATACACTAATGTTGCATTAAAATGTTTAAATTTATTTCATACACTCCGAAAAAATCAAACATTAACTTACCCTTTCCTGTCAACATTTTTATATAAAAATTATAACTGACATGAATTAGTTTCAATTTAATAAGAATTTATACAAGCAAAATGTTGGTCTTCCTATAGGTAACCCTTTTAGTAGAGTATTAGCCTGGTTTTTCAAAGAATTCCTAGAATTTGATTCTTGGAGATATAGATTACCTTCAAACACAGAATAGTTTAGATACATTGACATTTTCATTTTTCTTCCTGGAAACACACATATAGATAATATTAAAGACAAATTAAAGTCAGTCGAACCCTTCATAAACTCCACCCATGAAACAGAAAACAATTACTCGGTGCATTTTACTAGACATGCTTACGATAAAATCTAATAATAACCTATCCTTCCATGTTCTCCGCAAAACTACACACAAAAATGATTACATACATTTCTACTCACCATAATAACAAAATAAAAACAGGTATGGGAATTGGTTTCTTTCGACGTGCATTCAGAATTTGTAGTTCAGAATTAAAATACATCACACATGCTTTTAAAAACTAGCAATATCACACATATTTCATAATAAATGCTAAGAAAAAACACACACACACAAATATATTCCAGGATAAATAAGCAAAAATCATATACACCAATCATTTCTCTCATAAACAGACATCTTTTACCTACACACACCAATATGATAATAGTTTACAACACACTAAACGAACATAGAATTTTAATCATACAAACCCTATCTCAAAATATAATACAAACATTTAAAACAAGAAAATATCTCGAAAACAAACCGGTTTACAATACAGGCATATATACTGTTCTTTGCCAAAATTGCCATCATAGATACGTTGGTGACACCCAAAGCAGATTAGAAAGACAAAAATCAAGGAACATAAACGTTATATAAGAAATACCCTGAATGTATTATTCTTTCATTCATTACAACCTATACTTTTGACTGTAAACAAACAAGAATAGACGTCTTGAATCAGAGCTTATCTCAAATTCAAGCACAATAAAACGGGTTTCTATAATGTATCGTAATTAATAAGTAAACTTCTATTAAAAGAACATAATTTAATTTTAGACACAAGTTAATACTTTAGAACCAAAGAAAACAATTTCTCTATAAATCAATACATATAATCAGTCAATAAATTACATAACGTAAACACACTTATGATATGCATTGTACGTTTTAAAATATATTAACGGCTATATGACGTTATAAAATACTCTCCACAACAAGCCTAACCCCCACACACCTTTTTTCATGAATTTCCAACGATTTTTTCTGTTTCTGAAATGGAATTGGGACATTCATTTCATTACGTCAAAGATATATTTTAACATATTTTACTGATGTTGTTTTCTTAATTTCATTCATCCAGAGGAAGTCTCGAAATAAAGACGAAACTTTGATGAACACAGAACTTGGTTCGTTCCTTCTTAGTATTTGTCTATTTCGTCGAGATGCTATTTAGATTATTCGCATCATATATATATATATATATATATATATATATATATATATACACATATACATATATATATATATGTATATATGCATATATATATATATATATGATGCTAATAATGGAAATTATATATATATATATATATATATATATATATATAACACCATAAACTCAGCTACAGTCGCAGCGACAATCTAGAAAAAGTAATTATGAAATAACACCATAATAGAATATTTAACAACAACAACAACAACAATTACAATAATATTATTAACACCAAAAATTGCAACTGCATGAGTAAAGCAGAATGCCTATTAGAACAACAATGCTTACCATCTGAAGTTGTTCACAAAGTCATTATTGCACGAATATAAAACCTTTACGACAAAAAAATACTATATCGGACTTGTTGGTATTTGCTTTAAAATCGTTTTAGAGTTCACAAATGCTATGTTAATAACCCACGCCACCCGGACAAAACCTCATATCCTACCCATATCTGATTCAAAATAATCTCACACCCAACATAAAAAGAAAATTCTCAGAAAATCCACTAATTATAAATGTCTATACTCTCTTTGCATTCTTTGTATGTATTAAGAAAAGTATTACTAATTTTAGAGATAGAGATACATTATTAAATACTAGCGAGGGTACCCGGCGTTGCCCGAGTGTTTGTTTCCGGGACGGGGGGAGTTAAAAATGTTATGGTAGGTAAGTAGGAAGGATCAAACGCGGAGTCATGAGTAAAAGTTGGAAAATAAAGTGTGAAAAAAAAAACAAAAACATCTGCAACGTTAACAGTTCGACCACCAAGAAAAATCCATTCCAGTTGTTTAGGAAAAAAAAACAAAAAAAACGACTACGGTAAGTCGGCGCGACCGTGAAAATATAATGTGAATTGTCCAGCACACTAACCACTACGCCACAAAGCACTGCAGCTTAGTTTAGTGATTTTAAATAACTTCACATGAAAGAACTACGAAGCCAAACCGGTGTTCTCTTCTCAACTGTTCCTTGTGAACGATCCCCAAACGGTGTTAAGTGGTGGCAGGGGGAGGAGGAATTTATTAGAGAGAAAATATTTTACCACTTCCATTGATCTTAACCGATTTTGGCCGTGACTTCTCAGCAGAAAAAGTATAGAAATCTAAGATTATCGAGGAAATTGAGAAATAATAAGCCTATAACACACCTCAGATATTGTTCTGCCGTTTGTGCATATTATATTTGCATGAAATATCTTGATTTTTAATCCTATTAATGTCAAAATCCGACGGGAAAAAATAAGTTCATTTTATTTATATAGAAGAAGAATAGAAGATAGATAGAAGATAGATAGAAAGAGAAGAAGATAGAGAAGATAGAAGAGAAGAAGAGAAGAGATTTTAGAGATAGAGATACATATTAGAAATGAATCGGCGATTGTTTGCAGAAATTATAAATCCCACCTTCTCGGTAACTTCACACCATAGAAAACACTATTTCCCTTAAAACAGATTTTCTTAGATCTAAACCTTAATCCATAATTATAATCATATATTTTTCTTACTCTGCTTTTCTTAAATAAAATCACCCAACCTACGTTCATTAAACTCTATATTGTCCCGAAACTAAGTAAAAAAAACTCAATCATTTTATATTCCTCCCCCATAAACTGGACTTAAACTCTATTACTACCCAATAAATTTATAACTGTTTTCCTTTCATTTAATTACTCTTGATAATTATAAATTTATTACTTTATATTTATTAATCTATAATTAGTTCTCCCTATTATATTATATAAAATGGCTTTTATATTAATTTTATGGACGCATGTTGTCTATATCTGACTTCTACCATTGCGACTGCCGACAGTTTGTAAGACATTTTTACCCATTATTAATTTAGTCACTTTCGCTAGCGGTCACTTGTTTTTCCTTTTAGCGCTTTTTATGACATTCAGAAACTATACATTTCTGTTATTTTATCTTTTGTGTCTCCTATTTTTATTTTGTCAGGTTCCCCCCTTTTTCCCTTTTTATTTTTTTTATTTTTATTTTATTATTTTTAACACACATCTTCTTTTCTTCTTTCCTTTTTTATTCTACTGTCTAACTTTACTTCATTTAAATATACTTTTTCTCTTCCCATCCCTTCTCCTCCTTTCTTACTCTCTCTCTCTATCTATCTACTTCCCCTCTCCTCTCTTTATCTATTACGCCAACTCTTGGTTCCTAATATCCATATGTAATCAAAACTCTTTTTCTTACAAATTATTTTGGCTTAAATTGTCTGATGACATGGGCTGGATAATTTTTTAATTCCCTCTATAGAAACAGCTTGTTATGATTCATGAAAACACTCGTGAGGTTTAAATAACAAAAACATATTTATTTATACCAATGTATCGAGCATATTTTTCCCTGTTTTTTTTTTTTTTACAAAATATATGTTATTTTTTACACAAGAGACATCATTAATCAAGGCCCGGAGACCACTCCAGGATAAGGGTTTATGAGTATGCATGAGTCAATCTGATTATAGCGTAGTAAACATAAGTAGCGGGAATTTTGTAAATTGGATAAAGGGGGGCGGTTCATCAAGAACTTGTTTACGTCGGACTTAAAGACAATCACTTTGTATTAAACTGGAAAGCAGACAATTGAAGAGAGTTCCACTAGCGCGCAGTTCTAAGAACGAAGCTTTGTTCATGGAATCTACGTCTAGCTTTAGGCACAGATAAAGAGTGTGGAAAATTATTGATAGTGTTTTGATTAGACGAGTGTTTGTCATGAAAGTTTGGCGAAGCGGGGACCATAGATTGAAGCTCAGCTGAGCACTTGCAATTAAAATAACGATAAAGCAAAGACAGGCTCGCAACGTCTCTGCGTAAAAGGTTGCAGAGAAGAGAAAAGGGCATCCCCCACTAAGGTATGAAGTCTGTTTTGAACTCTGTCAAGGCAGGAGAACCTGCTTCTAGCAGCTCCTGCCCAGATGTGGCAACAATACTCCATCGTTGACCGTACCAGGCTTTTATATAGGTAGAGAATTGCATCAGGAGTGAGATATCTACTGGAGCGATAGAAGGATCTCACCATTTTTTCTGCGACCTTGCCAATGGATTTGATATACGCGTTCATTTCAGGTCAGGGGTAAAGGTCAAGCCCAGAAGCTTGTAAAATATGAAGCCTCCCTAAGACGAGAGCCATTCATTTCAACCGATACCAGTAGTACCAACCTTCTACAAATGATTACACTCGATTCCGACAAGTGGTTGTTAGTTATTTACAATCTTTTTTTCTGTACAATCGCTTGATGTAATCTCAGTTATTTTTTTTAACATTAAATGTTACTGACAACTACCCAACTAAAAGTAATTCTTAACACTAAATAGAGACTTTCAATTTTTAAATGATGCATACTATCCGAAATGCAAATTTCACAAAAAAAAAAAAAATTAAATTATTGGCAGACAAAGAAAAAAAAAGAGTGATTAAGGAGGTACAGTTTATTAATAATTAACAATGTAATAGGTTTTTAAATTCAAACATTATATTCACGATGATTGTATAGTAAAGATGAGGTCTATTTCCTTATCGCGTCGTGATTCTAGTATGTAATCTGAATTAAAAAAAAACAAGTAACATTAGGTTTCGTTTTGCTATGCCAATAAAGCTATGGTAAACCTCAGTTGAACGTGTCACGTTTTAAGGTCATGTGAAAGATGCTATGCTTAGCTTTTTAAGTTTTTGAGCCAAGATCAAAGTGTAATATCTGCTCCGGCAGCAAAGACCATATGTGGGAGACACCCCACATATAAGACCTTGGTCAATGTAGGGGCAACCCTTCATACCAATTGTCACTATCCAGCTACCCTACGTTCCGAGAAATTGGTCCCCATTTCCCCTTCACTCCTCACATTAAAAATCGGGCTTGTACCTCATTTGCTCGGTGGGAGAGCAAATAAATACCCTTTTGGCCAAGATCAAAGTGTAGTATCTGTTCCGGCAGATACTGCAAGCATATAAGACCTTGGTCAATGTAGGGGCAGCCCTTCATACCATTTGTCACTATCCGACTCCCCTACTCCCCGGGGAGTTGGTCACCATATCCCATTCACTCCTCACATTAAAAATCGGCCTCGTGCCTAATTTGCTCGGCGGGGTAACAAATAAATACCAACCATACATATAAGACCTTGGTCTTTTCCCAAATCTCAGTACCCTGTATATTAAATTTTGAGTCTGTAGACTAAAAATTGACAGAGTTATTGTGTAGGGAAATGTACACAAACATACACACACAGGCACGTTCACTTTTATAGATATATAGATTTTATTACTGCTGACGAATGCAATAGTAAATTGCAAAATCTTCCACGCACGCATATTTTCTGAGAACCAAGAATACGTAGATAATTGATTTTTTTTCTATTTCAAGGACAGAATAACAAATGAGAAAATTCGTAATACAATTTACATCTAAGGCAACCGATGCCATTTTTAGAAACAGCTTCTATAACTAAATTGCATCAAGGCTTTCAAAAAATAGAATTGAAATGAGATAAATTACACAATTGTGACCCGTAATGTTAAATACGTGTTATTATAGTTTGAAGAAAATTGATAAATTTACATATCAACATTGAAATAATTGTGCAGGTAATTCATTTTAAAATACCTACGATTATAATTCTATTGTTAGCAGATTATTTTCAATATATATACAACTCTGGTTTAAATCACATTCAGGTCAATTAAAACATAGACATTTTCCATTTAGTGTTAAGAATCAGTCTTTAATATGAAGTAGATTTCTATAGATAGTAAGGTGTAATGTAAATTTAAAAAAACGATATAATTTGGGTTCATCAAGTGATTGTACGGATAAATATTTTTAAATAACTGACGATAACGTTTCGGAACTGAGCGTAAATCCCTGAAGAGGCTTGTTACTACTGCAGACTCTGTAAATGGATATCTATCTATCTATCTATCTATCTATCTATCTATCTATCTATCTAGCTAGCTAGCTAGCTATCTAGCTATATACCTACCTATCTATCTATCTACCTACCTATCTACCTACCTACCTATATATATATATATATATATGTAAACCAATTTCGTACCCCCACATGAGGAGTGGCATATATATATATATATATATATATATATACATGCCACTCCCCATGTGGGGGTACCAAATTGGTTGAAGGAAAATTATTCCCAATTCGCATTTAGGTAAAAATGCCCTGTCGTAAATAATTGAATTCATTCAAAACGTGTCACAAAAACAAAAAACAAATAACATCAAAATAAAATCGCGATATATCCAAGCGGTCGTGTGAGATGGGCGAGCGGATAAATAGTTTAGGCTCATTACCGTGGGGTCCCGATGTCGAATCTCGCAAAATTCAGTCAATCTGATTAGTCGCAGACGACGAAACACGTGTCAGTGGATATTTATATTTTAAAAATAATATATATGCCGATCCCCATGTGGGGAGTTACCAAATTGGCTAAAGGGAAAATTATTCCCAACTCGCATTTAGGTAAAAATGCCCGTTCGCAAATAATTGAATTCATTCAAAACATAAAATAAAAACGAATAATATATATATATATATATATATATATATATATATATATATATATATATATATATATATATATATAAGACCATATGTATATATTAATATAACTGTATGTATTAAATTACCGGGGAGACCTCTTTAAAGCGCCTAAATAAGTGCGTAAGATATATATATATATATATATATATATATATATATATATGTGTGTGTGTGTGTGTGTGTGTGTGTGTATGTATTACCAAAGATGTTACGACACCGCTACTGCAGGTTTCAAATCCTAACGTTTGTCATTTACGAGGGGCGTGCCATAACTAATGCCCCTGGTCCACTTCCAGTTTTCTGATCTAGCTTAAATTTTGCATGTTTAATCATTTATATCTCTACGGGCTATGTAGCAAATTAAAGCTCTGAACTAATTGTAGTTTCTGTTTTACAGGTGTTTGAACAGATTCAGGTGTGAAATGGAGCCTATTGAATGTCGATCCGGTTTTTGTATTTGAAAGGGCGAACACCACAGGACACTTTTGATGAAATGAAAGAAATTTATGGTGATAATGCCCTATCATATGACCTTGTAAAACGCTGGCGTCGTGAATTCAAACATGACCGGAAATCTGTGCAAACAGCTCCCAAACATGGTTGCCCCCCCTTTTGCCATTGATGAGGTATCCATCCGTCAAGTTGAGGCTGCCATTTTGGAAGATCGGCGCATATATATTCGCCAAATAGCCCAAGATGGAAACTACTATTCATGACTATTTGCATATGCATAAGGTGTTTGCCAGATGGATTCCCAGGTTGCTCACACCATTCCAGAAGCGAGAAAATGCTCGATGATGAATTTGGAGATGCGCCAAAAGGATGAAACGTAGGTCCATCACTATGATCCAGAGACGAAAGCCCAATCAATGCAGTGGAAGCACTAGGACTCACCACCTCCAAAGAAGGCAAGGGTGCAGCCCTCAGCTGGCAAGGTCATGCTTCTGGGACCAGGACGGAGTAGTGACGACATATTTCCTGGCAAAGGGTACCACAATTACGGGAGCTTATTATGCTTCACTTTTTAGGAAATTAAGGGAAGCTATGAAAATCAAGAGGCTGAGCAAGATCAGCAAAGGTACCCCCTCATGCAGGACAACGCACCGGTCCACAACTCGCATGTCGCCAGATCAGAAACACGGGCGTGTGGTTATGAAATTTCCCCATCCTCCCTACTCTCCTTACCTTGCACTCTCTGACTTTCACTTCTTCCCAGACACGAAGCTGTTTTTGAAAGGAAAGCGTTTCCCAGAGGATGCAGCCTTGATTTTTGACGTCACGTTGTGGTTGGATGTCCAACCCGTGGTGTTCTATACAAACGGTCTCCAGAGCTGCACCAAACAATGGGAGAAATGCATAACTCTGGGTTGTGCCTATGTAGAGAAAGACTACTAACTCTGCCAAGTTTCATTGCTCTACTGCTATAGGAAATGGGCCAGCGGCATTACTTATTGCACGCCCCTCGTTAGCTTATATTTAAACAGTCCTGAACAGGAGTCTTATTATACGTAAAAGAAACGATATTTTGTGATCTTCTACTATAATAGGCACAAGCACACGCACGCACATACACACACATACATATGTATGTGAAAAGTAATACACACGCACAGACACACTCATATATATATATATATGTATGTGAAAAGTTATACACACGCACACACACACACATATATGTATGTGAAAAGTAATATACACGCACACACACTCATATATATGTATGTGAAAAGTAATACACACACATACACACGCACATATATATGTGTGAAAAGTAATACACACGCACACACACATACACACACACATATATGTATCTGCGTGGACGCCTTGAGACACACACACACACACACACATATATATATATATATATATATATATTGAGAGAGAGAGAGAGGTTTTATCTTCGTACGATAGTGCAACATTTTTGTATACATATATTCGTACGATAATACAAAACTTTCGTACAATATTGCAAAATTATCCGTACGATATTTCAAAACTTTGATACGATATTGCAAATTCAATATGGTAAATGTATTCGCACGATAATGCAAAACTTCCCTATGATATTGTAAAATTATTTGTACGATATTGCAAAACTATTCCTTCCATCTTGGAAAGCTGTTCATACGATAATGCAAAATTTCGTACGATATTGCAAAACTTCCATACGATAATGCAAAACTTTTCGTACGATAATGCTAATCTGTTCATACGATATTGCAATATTTTTATACAGTATTGCAAAATTATTCATACGAAAAACGGAGGATATTTTCCTGTGAATGTAAATTATTATTTTAATTTATTTTTAAAAAATATCAGCATATAATGTTTTACATTTTGTTTATCGAAATACGAACTGACTGTAGAAAGTAAAAATTTAATGTTTTGTAATTTGGTTAGTTAGATGCGTTCTCTTATTCTTATAGATATACTATCAGGGCTACCTGACGTTGCATGGACCTATAAAAAGTTTAATAAAAGTCGTGAAATAGTGTTAAGTTGTATTTATTTACACTAAAAAATGATAGATTTCGGATAAATGGATAAGCATTAATGGCACAAAAAATAAAATCGCACATTAAAAAGAGACTATATTAGTTATTTGGTTGATATTCAATATATTCGCGAAAGGTCAATGTATCCTTCAGAGTGTCAGTAAACCGACTTTCTCCAGTTATGATGTGGATAATTTCAATCATCGATTGTATCAACTTGTTTTGTTATCTAACCAACGCCGACCTTACTTTCCTTTTAATCCTCGTGAAACTCAATTCTACGGGATTCAATAACGGCAGATATGGAGACTAGAATAAGTGGGGTATACTACATTCGGTCAGCCGATATTTTATTATGATGCTATGGTGTATACGTGCATTATTCATGATTACTATGGCCTGGTCAGGTAACGTGAGTACTAAGTCAACCAAAAACACCCTAAATGTTTCAGTTTCCAATATACACTTCGTAGTACAACACCCTTTCCCTGGCAACAGCTGGCAATAAGCTTAGGTTTCTTTCGTGCGGAGATGTTAACTGACAGCATCGGGCAGACCGTTCGCGTCCTTACTGCCGAAGATTTTAGTCCCTGTCTTTGAAGAATATCACTAGTTAGGGAACTATGGACTTAAACATAGCTAGGTACTGTTGTCACTGAATTTATTCCTGGTAGTGCTTTACCCCTTTGCCTCGACAAATGCAGATTGCACTATGATTCGTCCATATTGATTGCGTTCCTAGTTGTATAAGTAAATATATATTAGTGATGGGACGATTCCAATAATTTTCCTGGTTCCGATACAATTACCAATTCCGTGCTTCATTCGCAATTCCGATACAATTACGTATTCCGATTGCGATTCCTTATAAATCTCTAATTATTTAAACATAATGTTGCTATTTCCCCCTAATTTTCGTAAAAACGCATCTAAATTATGCAAATACTTTCAGAAACGTCAAAATACACTTGTGAATGATGATCTATCGATTTTAGCTTTACTGGTATTTTAAAATTAATAAATATTTATTATTTTATTATTATTACCAGCAATTGAAGATTTTGATTTAAACAAAATCAAATAAAAAAGACCATTAAAACAATAATTTTGGAATCTAAAAATAGTCACCAATTTCTTCCGATTTTCACATTCCCGATTCCGATTAATCGTCGCAACATTAATATATATATATATATACAAAGGCAATCAATATAGTAATTATTGTCATTGCCCTTTCCTCGATCTGGAGCAGTGATTATTGCGAATATAATAGAATTTGCCAATTGCCAAATAAATAAATAAAATACAGAAATGGTGTTAATTATGGTCATTGCAGACACACGAATAAATGTGCACACACACACACACACGCACACACTGCCATGAAAAATCGAAGCACTAATCAATCAATATAGGAAAACATGTATTAAGACCCGCCATGTTTACATATATATAAGAGCAATTACTGATAAGTTGTGAAAACGTCGTAATAGTGTTACGATAAGGCACACACACACATAAATATATATATATATATATATATATATATGTGTGTGTGTGTGTGTTTGTGTATGTATGTGCCTTTGCGTGTGAGTTGAATATTGTTTATTTATATAGGGTTGTGTTATATTCCGATGACGAATAAAAAAAACAGTTTAGAATCATGATTTTTTTTAACAATTAGTTTTAATTGTTTTTTACTTTAAATTTTCAAATATTTTAATTATAGGCAGCCAGCTTTGTTTTTGCAAAGGTACCTGCCACTTGAATAATTCGAAAGTGTTGAAGTTATTAGCTACTCTAATCCATGAGCAGCTGACAATGCTCACTGATTGAATCGAAAACGTTCCTAATCAGTCCAATTTGTATGTTGACACATCTTCTTTCA
Source organism: Euprymna scolopes (assembly GCF_053919585.1). Taxonomy (NCBI): domain Eukaryota; kingdom Metazoa; phylum Mollusca; class Cephalopoda; order Sepiida; family Sepiolidae; genus Euprymna; species Euprymna scolopes. The sequence continues at coordinate 156,890,943 of NC_136489.1, read as the reverse complement.
ATGGTTGCTTTCAACTCATTCATTGTAGCTCGTTTGGGATGTGTACCCTGTGACTAACATGCCCCCCGCTCCAAGAAAGAGAAAAACCCAGGGGGGATCCGGTGAGCGTGGACAGTACTCTATACTTCCTCTTCGTCATAACTATCTGTTTAGCACGTTACTATAAAGACATGCTCTTACGGGATGATGATAGTAAAGAAGTGCTCCATATTGCTGGAAGTGGCATTCTTTATTCCTACACGGAGCATAGCGTATTCATGCAACAAGTTTAGATCATTTAAAGGGCGTATACATTTTATTGGGACATCCTGTATATATTCATAAATTTTATGTGGAGTACAACATTTATATATTCTAAGATGTCTTTTAATATTCTTTTTTATTCCATTTTCACTCCAAACAAGGCAATTTGATGTAGGGACATAAGTTGCAGGGATACTATGAAGAGAGTTGAGCAGCAAGATGTCTATTCACATTACACCAGACATTTTTAGACTAGAAAGCTTTCTTACTTCAAGTGATTTTTTTTCAGTGTGGGATGGGATTTTTCTCCTTGTCGGGTTTGTCAGGTCTAGGGTTATAATCAGGATTCAGTTCTGGGGTTCGGGAAGGAGTGAGTCACTCTCTCGACAACAGCACGCTTCTGCCCTCTTCTTTTTCAATCGACCACACCTGGCCTCTCGCCACCAATGTCACACCGCACAATCTGAACGTCAGTAATACAAAATTCTTTTCAAGAGAAGATGTTCACGACTCTTTTCTCTCTCCTGCCCCAGGGGATTTTCCCCTGCTTTTATATCCTCCTATGTAGAAAAAAAAAGGAAGAGACAGGAAAAAAATAGCTTCTCCCATAATGCTCTGCCTTCCACAGATGCCCTTCGCGTATACAAATGCGCTGGCCATCCTTTCTTTCTTCTTTACCAAAGAGCGATGCAGATACGCCCGGTACGTTTCTTTTTTTTTTCTAACCATATACCCCACATCAGTGGTATTTACATCAAGGTGGTACAAGAGCTTATAGTTCATCAGAAAACTTACCATTAAATTACTTGTTACACAGGCGGAGGTATGCAATATTTCGTCGGTGGGACAGCGACTGAAGCCTAGCTGATATTGCGGGACCTATGATATTGGCGACTATTTTTATCCTGGTTTTAAAGGAGACACAAGTAACAGATACACCAGCCAAAATTTGGCAAAATACTCCATACATCGACGAATGGTGGTCTTGTAGAGGTACAGTATACTCTCAGGCGTAAGTAACTTTACAGCACAGTAGAGAGAGAGAGAGCTCTCCTTTTTGCAAGAGCATTGGAAACGCCCCCAATGTATTTGTTCCAACTAATGTTCCCTGTGAGGGGTTGAGAGTGCAGTTATACATACTGAAGGTCTTCCTCTGGGATTTCCGCCGTTTGGTACGTGTTCATTCGTTTTCCCCCTGTGTATTTTATACAACGTGGTCTCGTCAGCAAATACACCCATCGCAAAGACAATTTATTTTCACATGGTAGTCACTGCCTATCAAGGCCCGGAAGCCACTCGTGAATAAGTGTTATTGCGTGTACAGAAATCGATGGGATAATATCGTAGTAACCGTTAGTAATGGAGATTTGATAAAGTGTCTTACTTAAGGGGGTGGTTTTCAGGAATTTGTTTATGTTGGACTTGAAGACATCCAAGTTGTAGTGAGGTGGAAAACATGCAAACGGAAGAGAGCTCCACAGGCATGCAGTTCTAAGAAAGAAGCTTTGTTAATGGAATCTATGTTTTGATTTAGGTACAGATAAAGTATGGGGGAAATTATCGACGGTAGTTTCAGCAAGACAGAAGCTTATCAAAAGATGGAGCCTCCCCTAGACGAGAGCTATCCATTTCAATATATGCCAGACGGGGATCAGAGCGTTGATGATGTAAAGATAGGAGTTTGGTTTTAGATGCATTAAAAGTGATCAGCCACCTCTTTCCCCACTGTACCACGCGCTCAAGATCAGAGGAGAGAGAATCAGAGAGAACTTTGTCATTTACAGCCTTTGATGTGTTGACATAGATGGTCGTGTCATCAGCACAGATTTCAACGAATGATTTAAGCATGTGTTTTGAGAGATCATTGATGTAGATCAGGAAGAGTGTTGGGCCCAGGATGGACACCTGACGGACTCCAGCATTAATACTGTGGGCGTCTGCTTTCTGCACATCAACCACTATTCTTATGAGCCTATCAGAGAGAAATGATTTAATAATTGAGAAAACATTTCCAGTTATACCGTAGCTGGAAATCTTGTGAGATAGGCCTTTATGCCATACCTTATCGAAGGCCTTTGATATGTCAAGAGCAATTGCCCTAGAGAGGAAGACTTTGTCGAGAGATTCACTAATCCTATGAGATATAACCGTTAGAACATCCGCTGTAGATCTGTCAGAACAGAAACCCTATTACATGTCACTAAGAAGGCTATTTCTGCTGAGGTGGCAGACTACTTCTTTATTTAATATTGTTTCCAGCAACTTACTCATTACACACATGAGACTTATTGGTCTGTACTGAGAGGGAGATGACTTATCACCTGAATTCTTATCTTTATTAGTTTTATGAATATCAAGAAAAATAAAAATCTAAGGATCGACCTCTGACGTACACCCGCATTCTTTTCATGTAGCTTTTACGTATGACCACCGAGGACAACCTGAATTCTTGTCTTATTTAAGAAACATTTACTTATGCTAAGTATTTGTCCTGTAATACATTAGGATTTGATTTTCATACGAACACCGTCGTGCCATACTCTGTCAAAGGCCTTATATATCTCTGGGGCAACCTCACTACCCCCCCCCTGTTTTATCCAGTGCATGGTATATATGTTAAGAGATTATAGTTAGGATATCTGCAACAGAAAAGGCTAAAAATCTAGCATTTCGGCCCGGCTTTGCTCAGGCCCTATGTACTGTTCATAACTTTATATGCTTATATATATATATATTAAAAAGTTTGACAAATGTTCAGGTAACCTACATCTAAAATTTGCAAGTGTTTATACCCAATACTTCGTAGCGCCTGCAAAGGTCAACTCTTTCAACTTTAACCTCTTCGCAGCCAAATTTTCGCCCAAAATCTGATTAAAAAACTTCATGCATGTCTGAATACCGTTTACGTTAAATTTCAAACATTGGTTGGATAGTTTGCTAGAAACTGGCAAGGTCAAATCTTTTGAACTTTGACCCTTACACAAACAACCAAATTTTTGGCAAAAAAAGAACCCGATTAAAAATCTTTCCCTATGTCTGAATACGCTTTATGTAAAATTTTAAATGTTTAGACCAAAAATTGACTGCGTAATCTGATAAAGACTGCACATGTTAGTTTTCTAACCTTGACCCCAATTTTGATCCCTTAACAGCCATTGTTTTGGGCTCACATTATATTAAAATGTCCAAGGAAACTATATATAAAATATCAAGTGTTTAAACCCAAAATTAGATCCATTACATTACATTAAAGCTGGAATTCTCTTTAGAGTAATTTAATATATATTATGAGAAACTTCAGATGGGTCAGTTTCTAAAGTAAAAATCTCAAGTTTTCGAATTAGACTTTAATTCATAGAAGCCCTTTACGTTTGGAAATGTATTATTTAATATTAATGCAAAATTTCCATATCTACTAAGAGTTAGGTATTTGTATATAAATTACTAGCGTCGGTGCCCGCCGTTGGTCGAGTGCTTTGAGGTATTGAGCAAAAAAAAAAGAAAAAAGAAGTTGAAGTAGAAGAACCCATACCGCGAAAGAGGGAAAGATCGTAAAAAACAGGGTAGAGAACTCAATGAGTTGGTAATTAACTTTTGCCTGGGTGGAGGATATTGACACAAAATGAAATTAAAAATAATGAAAAAAGATAAAGAGAGAGGTGGAATCGAACTCGAAAACTTGGGGTAATTTAGTCTTCCTTGCTAACCATTAGGCCAAAGAGGATAACCAAATCAAAGAGTTGGTAATTAACTTAATAATCATAGGAGTCCTCACGTAAGCGTAGAAATTAACGTTGTTTTTAAATCTGGCTGGGGGCCAGGTAAGGTTTCCACTTTCTGCCGTGGTATTTATTTGCTTCCCCGCCAAAATTAATTAAACACAAGGTCGTTTTAACGTGCCCCCCCTCCAAAAAAATGGAGCACTCTGGCAGTATCCGCCCAAAAAGTAGTAATTGTCTTAGTATTAAGTGTTTTCCCTACATTAACCAATTAATTTAAGTGAAGCATAAGAAATCCCGACCTGGAGGCCAAGAAACGCTTAGCCGCTGTATACGAAAGAGCCAAACATACACTCGAGACGATGCCACACTGTGAATTTTGTCTAACTCGACCGAAAAAGAAAAGATAGAGACGGTGTCCGTTTGCGAATCTGAGATATTATAATCCAGGAAGTATGCGAAAACTTCTCGCAGAATCTAACTGACGCGTGAACTCCGATGCAATAAGCCTTTTGGTAACATGCACCAACGCTCGTGCCCATTTTGCCTTATATAAATATATATAAATATATATATATATATATATATATATATATATATATATATATATATATATGTCAGATAAACAGATACAACGCCATGCAAAAAGAGAAAGAGAGAGGGAGACAGAGTGGGAGGAGAGAAAAAGTGTGAAAGTGAGAGAATGTCAAAATGGGCCTCATATGAGTGGATGTCTAATATCTATAGTACATTTTTGGCACTTCTGCATTACAGAACCATAAGGCGAATCGGTCTATTTTAGTTTCAGGAAGGGGCGTGTGTCAGTCGAACAGTGGTCGATAAATCGTATCACTCATTGAAAAAAAAAACGCAAACAATACAATATTATTAAACATTTCTATATTTTTTTATGAATAAATAAATAAAAACTTCTATAGGTGCTAGTGCACTTTTTGATCCGCGCTATTTTTTAAATCGTATTTCCAAGTTTAATTAAAGTTTTATGGTATGTTTTTTATTCAATTGTAAGGGTAAAGTATAGAATAGGTACAAAACACCCTCCCCTCCCCATGTTAAGAATGGCTTTTTAAATAATAACGTTATTATTTCAGCACGGAACAATAAGTGCACTAGTACCCTTCTATATTAAAATTATATTTTGCTCTATTTACAAACTGAAAATTACATGTTGATATATGTTTTATAATCTTACTGTGAAAAAAAGTTGTTGGTTGGTTGGTTGGTTGGTTATTTAGGTTTTACGGCATATCAACCCTTTTCGGGTTATTTAATGCCGAATCCAAAGATTTTGAAGAAAAAAATTAATAGAATATATTTGTTGTTTTCAAATCGGTTTCTATTTAACCCATAGTTGGAACCCTTACGGGTACTACCACTCCGGTTCAGAGTTGACCTGGGAGCAATGGTAATTGAAGGGTGGCTCCATACTCCCCAAAGCCCGCAAGCTGGGGGCTTACCACTGGATATATTTTAAGATCATATCCAGGACCAAACTCTCTTAGTGTAAAAAAATAATATATTCTTACACCTCTATAAATGTTTCAGGTTTTTAAAATTATATTTTGCTACATTTTTTATACAATCTAATTGTGAAAAAAAATAATATGTTGGTACATTTTATACAATTGTACAGGAAAAAAACAAATAATTCTAAACCCAATATATACATGTTTCATGTTTTTAAAATTGTATTTTGCTACATTTTGCAAAATTATATTTTGATATATTTTTATACAATCTTATTGTGAAAAAATAAAACAAAAACAAAAAAATAATATGTTGCTAACTTTCATACATTCGTACAGGAAAAAACACACAATAATTCTGAAAACAATCTATAACTGTTTCAAGTTTTTAAAATTATATTTTGCTACATTTTGCTAAAATTATATTTTGATATAATTTTATACAATTTTATCATGAAAAAAACAAAAAAAAATAATATGTTGGTACATTTATACAATCCTACAGGAAAAAAACCTCAAATAATTCTAAAAACAATGTATAAATGTTTCATGTTTTTTAAATTTTATTTTGTTACATTTTGCTAAAATTATATTTTTATACAATTTTATTGTGAAAAAAAAACAACAAAAAAATAATATGTTGCTACATTTATACAATCGTACAGAAAAAACGCCAAATAATTCTAAAAAATATCCATAAATGTTTAATGTTTTTACATTTATTTTATTTTCACTTATAAATCACTCATTAATAAGAAATAATATCAAGACATTAAAATTATATATTTTTTATACAATAAATGTTTCGCCTCTCCTTTATGTTTCTGTTATTTATTTAGTAATTATCTAATTATGCGTTCTCGGAGATACTTGTTTATATTTGAGTTTCACAAAACGACCGGTAGAGGGCATTTCTCATTCAAAGAACGGGGGTCTATAACTTGTCTCAGTCGCTTCATGGGACTTCCATGCAGAACTGCCCACTTTTTGTAATAAAATAACACAAACATGTTTATTTTAGAAACATATTGGACATGTAATTCTACATCAGTACATAACTAGCGGGGGTACCCGGCGTTGCCCGAGTGTTTGTTTCCGGGACGGGGGGGGGAGTTTTAAAAATGGTATGGTAAGTAAGTAGGAAGGATCAAACCTGGAGTCATGAGTAAAAGTAGGAAAATAAAGTGTGAAAAAAAACAAAAAAAAAAAACATCTGCAACGTTAACAGTTCGGCCACCAAGAAAAGTCCATTCCAGTTGTTTAGGAAAAAAAAAAACGACTACGGTAGGTCGGCGCGAACGTGAAAATATAATGTGAATTGTCCAGCACGCAAACCACTACGCCACAGAGCACTGCAGCTTAGTTTAGTGATTTTAAATAAATTCACATGAAAGAACTACGAAGCCAAACCGGTGTTCTCTTCTCAACTGTTCCTTGTGAACGATCCCCAAACGGTGTTAAGTGGTGGCAGGGGGAGGAGGAATTTATTAGAGAGAAAATATTTTACCACTTCCATTGATCTTAACCGATTTTGGCCGTGACTTCTCAGCAGAAAAAGTATAGAAATCTAAGATTATCGAGGAATTTGAGAAATAATAAGCCTATAACACACCTCAGATATTGTTTTGCCGTTTGTGCATATTATATTTGCATGAAATATCTTGATTTTTAATCCTATTAAGGTCAAAATCCGACGGGAAAAAGGAGTTCATTTTATTTATATAATAAATAATAATATAATAATAAAATATATATATATATATAGATAGATAGATAGATAGATAGAGAAGAGAAGATAGAAGAGAAGAAGATAGAATAGAAGAAGAGAAGATTAATACACATGTTTTTTATGCTTCTGAGTCAGATTTTTTTTCACTTTCTCTTCCGCCTTCGCGTAACGGGTTCGAGACTGCCTGCTTACTAGCACTGTTTTTATTTTTTATCTTGTTTGCTCAATACATACCTCCAAAAACCCAGGCAACTCCGGGCAACTCCGGGCAACTCCGGGCACCCACGCTAGTAAATACATATGTGTTAGATGCTTCTAAGTGTTCTTTTTGTATATGTTTATACGTATGAAGCCACATTTAATTCTACACAGACAATGCTTGCCAGCTGAATGTTACAGAACATCTATTTTATCTGATGCATCGGTTATATATTGCTGCACATGAATTCCCTTGGGAGGGATTATACGTAGCGAAACATACGCCAACATTTTGTTTGTTTTTTAATAATCGTTTTGGATTGATCAATCGGGTGTAAAAGACCTACTTGCCATTACGAATGACGTTCAATCCTTTACCCGTGTTGAAGCACAACTAGAAACATTGTTTAAACTGACAAACGTTTTCCCTTGAGGCTGAGAGGACAGTAAGCACTTATCAGTTTACGGAAACATATCTTTATCATCATTGCCATCTTTTTTTGGAAGAGAAGTTTTGTTACGTTTTACAATAAAAAAAATGCACAATATACAAGAGCCAAGTACGTCCAACAACGTGTTTTAGCCGTATGTTGAGAGTGGTGGTTCACATGATCACCGAAGTTAAGCAACGTTGAGCCTGGCCAGTACCAGATGGGCCACCGTTTAGGAAGGCGAGGCGCTGTACGTGCCACGATGTAAAATACAAGGTTGAGAACCTGACGCGGTCTATCTTCTCTCGAGGGTAGATGGACCTCTCTTAAGCCGTGGTAGGCAACCCATCTAGTGATGGTGTCACGATATAAAAATACCCTTGATAGCCCTGGCGAAGCATCAAGAATTCAGGTACGGACACGATTTTAATTACACTACAAACTCGTGTAGTGAGTTCAATCTCGGCTACGGCCGCATGTTACGTTTTACGACACTTAAATCGGAGGTTCTGCTCATATTTTCCTCTGCTCATTAAACACTCTTCAAAATGTCACCAAATAAACCTAAAAACATTTTTGGGAATATCACAGATTATTGTTTCAGATACCTAATAATCAAATTAAAACTAAATTTAACTAAATATAGCCTATATTACGACCGTTTACGCGTACCTACTGTGTTCTTAACTTCATTATGATCGGTTATTTACTTTTACATACAAAATATATACACCCATCTAACTTATATATATATATATATATATATATATATATATATATATACATTTAGTAGAAATGGTAATTAATAAAAACTGAAGAAAGTGCTCAATACTGTTGTAGAGTAAATATGCGTTTTATTTTTTATTACCGTATCTTTCTGTAAAGTTACATTATTGTTTCAGCTACCCGGCCGTTTTTTTTTGCCGTCTGTAGCTTCCTCAGACGTTTACAGAAAAAAATATTACAAAATAAGTTTTATGGATTAGAGTGATAAGGGACACATATATTGTAATCTGGATAGAGAGTTAATTAGCACAATATTTTTTTATGTTCAATTCAAGTTTTTTTTCCTGTAAAAGTCTGAGGGAGCTACAGACGGCAAAAAAAAAACGCCCGGGTAGCTGAAACAATAATGTAACAGTAATAAAAAACAAAACGCATATATATATATATATATATGTGTGTGTGTGTGTGTGTGTGTGTGTGTGTGTGTGTGTGTGTGTGTAAATAGAGAGAGAGAGAGAGAGAGAGAGAGAGAGAGAGAGTGGCCCACTTAAAAGTAACACAAAATGTAGTAGAGAGGAGGAAAATTCTTTTATTGTTTAAATTACCTGTAGTGTTATATGGATGGACGTCCAACAACGGAGTATTGTTGCAACATTAAGGCAGGTGTTGCTATAAGCACGTTATCATGCCGTTAAAAGGTTCAAATGTCTCCAAAAACGAATTCTACGGGATTTTCACACAGGAGATCCTGGTAAAAATCGTATAAAGAGTTTGATGAGGAGCTATGTCTACTGGTCTAAAATGGACAAGGACCTCAATGAGAGGATGGACACGTGCACAGGCTGTGCCCTTTCGGCTAAATCACAACATACTATGTTTAAACCTTGGCCGAAGACTGACCAGCCATGGTCTAGGGTGCACATCGATTTTGCAGGTTCGCTCGAGGACAATTATTACTTAATTGTAGTCGATAGTTACAGCAAGTGGCCTGAGGTATTGAGGTGCAGAAGACCGACAACTGGCCTAGCCTAGTACAGGATGCCTTTTTCTCTTTCTTGCAGTCTCTTTCACACAGAAGAGAGGTTGCGGGCCTGTCTCTGCTTCATTGTTATTGTCATGGCACCTGTTTGTCTATCTCACATCGATGGCCCCCTTCCCAAATTCTCACACAAAACACTTGTTTAGCTGAAACCAGTGCCAATAATTCCACCACTTTTTATCTATGTCCATACCGAAACGTAAATTCCATGAATAAAGCTTCTTTCTTTCCACTGAATATTTTTTCCCGTTTTCCTGCTTTTCAGCTGACTACAAAATTGTCGTCTTCCAGTCCAACGTGGACAAGTTTTTGATGAGCTTTCCCCTTAAGTAATCCAATTCACCAAATGTCCAATACTAACGATAAATACAATATTTTCTCATTGACTACCATAAACTCATTGTTCCTTGTCCTTGAGTGTCCTCTAGGCCTTGATAAGCGGTGACCCTTGTGTAAAAAACTTCTGACATTATATAAACAGGCTAACATTCAAAAGAGTTTTATTCTCTAGAGTGCAGAGGATATTTGTACTACTTGGTGTTTTTCTGGCAATTTAGGGATGTTAGAATTCTGTAGAAATTCAGCATAAATGGAGACGCTTTGATATTATTGTAGCTACTTTATTAAAGCTGCAAAAGTATTTATGCAAGCTAGCAGGGACTCCTGGCGTAGCCAAGTCATAAAATACGCTTAAATATGATATTTTAATTATTGCAGATTTCGTATATATTATAAAGTTAATGTTCTATCGATTTTTATATACTATAACGTTGCGATTTAAAAAATAAAAAAAATATATCTATATAACTTTAGTTCCCTTCAGCTATAATCAAAACCGAAACCAAAACTTATGAAGCATTTTTGATAAATTATATAAAAAAAATAGATAACTAAGATACCATCACTTTAAATCGAAACCGAAACGAAGACTTATGAAGAATTCTTGATAAAGTTATTTAAAAAAATAGATGACTGAAGTGGCATAAGCTGTAATCGAAACTGAAACCAAAACTTATGAGGAATTCTTGGTAAAATTATTTATAAAATAAAATAAATTACTAAGGTGCCATCAGCTATAATCGAAACCGAAACAAAAACTTATGAAGAATTCTTAGCAAATTTATTCATAAAAATTATGAAGAATTCTTAGTAAAATTATTTATACATAAATTATTTATAAAAAAAAATTAAATGACTTGAGAGCCATCAGCTATAATCGAAACCGAAACCACAACTAATGAAGAATTCTTGGTAAAATTATTTCTCACAAGAAATGGAAGTACGTAATAATTAAATGACCTGGATGGTGTTTATTTGCTCCCCCACTGAGCAAATTAGGCACAAGGCCGTTTTTAATGTGAGGTAAAAACCAGCTCCCCTAAAAGTAGGCAAAAAGGGGGCACTCTGGTTACCAAAAATAATAATTGTCCCAGTATAGAGGGTTTCCCCTCCATTGACTGGCACAAATTATCTTAAGTGCAGCATCTGCCGGAACAGATACTACACTTTGATCTTGGACAAAAGGCCAAGTATAATTAAATGACCTGGATGAAAGCGTGACACAGAAAATAATGCAAACGATATCGTATTAATATATAAAAAATAATATATATGAAGTTCTTTATTCTTTCTGTTTCGAGCGAAGAAGTATTATATTGGCATGATAAACAGACGAGCGCTGTCTTAATAGATGAATCTAACGTTTTTCGCAAGCGATACAGTTCTAACGGAATGTTTTGGACAGTTCTATTATTTTCCTACTGCAAAAAAAGAGTATGTTAGAATCATGTATAATATCGCATATTTTATCCGAGTGCGCCTTAATAAACAGCAAATGAACGAATAATGTTGAACTTCGCTAACTCAATGTTCGTATAGAAGTCAGCCTTAGACTAGTGCTTAGCGGTGCCCAATATCATTGAATTATAAAAAAATATATGATTTTTATTTGCAGTCTCATAAAGTGCAGTTTAGCGCGTAGTGGGATGTTATAATAGTTGCATGATTTATATATAAGGTCTCTATAGTTGTAAAACTCATTGGCAAATTGTCTAGGCTAATTTACCATTATTTAATACGTTACAGTCTCGCCGTAGACAATAGTCTTTATGAGTAATTTTTTAAACTTTCATTCAGCTGAAGAAAGGCGTATTACAAATTAAGTTTTATGGATTACAGTGATAGGGGACAGATATATTGTAATCTTGATAGAGAGTTAATTAGGACAATATTTGTTTATATTCAATTTAAATTTCTATATGTTGGTACGGTTGTGACAAATGGAGAATAAAGAGCCTTTTTAAAAATCAATGCCAAGTAAGAAGATATTAAATTAAAATGATACGTTACAACATATCGCGACATCTAGTGTAAATAGCTAAGCTTTTTCTGTCAGGTGTCGTAAAAGGATTTAAATAAGAATCAATAGCAAATTATTCAGAGCATCATTGGTGAAATTGCTGGAAAAGGCACAAAAAGGGCACACATAAAATAAGTAGAGAATGCATGGTCCCCCGTGATTGCACAATGAACGAGGCATAAAAAATGACTAAGCTCAGCATTTGCCTCGACTATTAAGCCCTAAAAGTCCCCAAGGGACGTCAAATCCTGGCGAAAATGAACAGACGGTACAGTTTTAGGCCCTAACATATGTAAATTTGAGTTCTGCACCATGCAAAAAAAAAAGAAATGACTAAGTCCATCATTTTCCCCCCTCCAATCATTTAGCACCAAAATCCCCAAGGTCTTTACATATTTAAATTTGAGTTCAGTACCATGCAAAACTGCTAAATAGACATGCACAGAAAATATGGTAAAGTGGTCCTAAATATGGAGTGTTTTTATTAGCCCTAAAAGAGCCCCTGGGGCACACCCAAGAGTTACCGCAAGTGTAGGCAAACAAAGTTATATAGAAATCAGTTAGTTACAACTTTTCAGAAAGTCTTATAAAAATACTAGGCATTATTATTTTTTTTTAGTAAGCAAAACACTGTCAATTTTAGCCATTTTAACCCGAAAGGCACCCCGGGTGTGTAGGGAGGGTAACTAGTTTCCCCTGAGAATCCGTTTAGTTACTTTTTTACTTATATCATGTTTAATTGTTGTGGAAAATTTCCAAAAAAAAAAATCAAAAGTGATCCAAAATTGAGAAAAGTGCGGACAGACGAACGGACGAACTGACAAGGGTGAATTTAGAGGCCCATCCTCCTTTTGTCGGGGGACATTTTTATTTTTATTTATAAACCCATTGTACAACAAGGCAGTCGCATAAATTACAAATCTAGATGAATTGCATTTTCGATTTAATACGATTCGAAAGATTTCGTAAAAGTATGCTTCAAGATAAAACTTTAAATACAACGTGATATAGAACACATGCTTATAATGAGAAAAGAAACAATCGTTCTACAACGTTGGATTTTTAGATACGTGTGAAAAGAACTAAATCACTCTAGGAGTTAACGTTCGTGGATAATTCCACATTCACCAAAAATGATTTCAATAAGAAGCTATTAAATTTAAAAAGAAACCTTACCGCATGTCACATCTAGAATAATTGACTAACCTTTGTTAGCAAGGTGCAGTAAAAGTATTTCTAACCCTTCTAATTTAGTTGCCGATTATTTCAATCCTATACATTTATTTCAATTTCATTGTTTTGATATCTTTCACTGTTTAGAAAGCATATTTTCTTTTCAGATATTTAACCGACTGACAGGCTGCCAATTAAATAGCCCAAGATGCAAGAGTACAGAAAAATCGTTAAACATTGGATTGTCGAATAAAAGTATTACTTTAGAAGGAGATTATGTTTATGGATCATTCAAAATTCATTAAACATTATTTATTTTATAGGATTTAATGAGAATTAATAGCAATATATCATTCTTTAATTGGAATTCATTTTTTAGATGAGCATTATATATATTAATTTATTTTTGATTTCGAACTATTATTCTCATCTTTATTAGTTGTTGTTTTCATCTTTATTGGTTGTTGTTTTTCACGACGTTTTGGCCAACTATTCCTCTGGCCTTGGTCAGATTGTAACCGCGACGGATAGGAACTTCGAATCTCCTAACTGCATTCTTAGCAATCACTGCCATCCGTAGTTGTTGTCGTCTCACCACGTTTTGCCTAAGTAAACCTCTGACACGTTTTGGGTAGGATTGAAACCGCTATCTTCAGACAATGCCCATCTGGAGCCGTAGAGATTCAACGTCTTTATCAACCATCAATTACATGAATTGCATTTTGGATTTATACGCTTGAATTCTATTCGCAAGATTTTATTATCTTGTTGCAAAAAATGCTAGCAAAAAGCTCTTCCAGGGTAAAATTACAAAGAAGACTTTATATCGAAAGTTAATATAGGCATCAGCTTTCAAGAGTGTCAAGAGTGTCAAGAGCATCAAGAAATGTCCTTCGTCAACATATTGTTGAATAAGCGTGTTAATTCAGAATTCACCAAAAATGATTTAAAAAGAATACATATCGCATATTTTATCAAGAATAATTGGCTAAGCTTTGTCAGCAAGGTGCCGTAAAATGATGTTTATGAGAATCAATAGCAAATTGCATAGAGCATCATTGGTGCGATTGGAGGAAGATTTGTCAAAAAAAGAAAAAAAAGAAAAGGACAATATAAATAGTTTTTCATTCGATTGCATAACCGCACAAATTGCAAATTTGCATGACTTACATATTGTATTCATAGGATTTATACTATTCACAATATTTCATTATCTGGTTGAAAAGAATGCACCAGGATAAAACTTCAAAGAAGACGTGATATGGAAAACTGATATTTATGTCACGAGTAAAGAAAAATCGTTTAACATTGGATTGTTGAATAACTGTATCATTTTAGAAGGAGATTATGCTTATGGATAAACAAAATTCACTAAACATGATTTATTTTATAGGATTGGAAATTATTGTGTTATGTGTTTAATTAGCATACCGACGAGTAGGGGTGAGAAAAGACGGTTGAAGTCTTGCAACGAAATGTCGACGTTGCTTACAAGCAGTCTTTCCTTGTAAAAGTAACAAATGGGTAACGATGGTCGAAGTGTAATTTGTCTAAAAGACAGCAACAACTACTACCACAACAGTAGAGCAGCCACCCCATTTTTTCCACTCCAACTCTCAGTCAACGAGATTCACGCGTGACTGAAATGTCTAATTAACTTGCAAGGAATAGGCACTCAGGTTCTTTGATTAACGAACCACCGGCCGTGTTGGTCACAGCTACAAGCACTCCTTTCTTCCCCACCGACCAACCCTCGGCAAGTCAAACAATTGAAAATTCTCACAATTTGAATTATTATATAAAGTTTTATAGAAGCACGTTTGCTGGACAAAAGAAAAACATTGTGCGAATATGTTGTTAGATTCGAAAAATAAGAAGAGACATGACAAATTCGTTTCTTTTTAAATTTCAATGCTGAATCATACATACTTCGTCCTCTACTATGGCTTCGTATTCATTAAATAGAAAAAGTTGCGATCAAATAGCAAGAAATAGTAATAAGCATGCCATCAATCGGGATTTACATTGACTCGTGTCGCCGATATTTCTGAACCTTCTAATTTAGTTGCCGATTATTTCGACCCGATACATTTATTTCAATTTCATTTTTTGCTATCTTTCACTGTTTAGAAAGCATTTTTTCTTTCCAAATATTTAACTGACTGACAGGCTGCCAATTAAATAGCCCAAGATGCAAGAATCAGATCAATAAAGAACGCAGCGGAATATTTAACTTTTTTTTTTCAGTAAAACAATCGCGCGTCACTATATTAGTGACATACAGCTTATTTCGAATGTCAATAGTTTCCACTTTGTAGATGATAAAACAAACAAAAATAAACATGACACGCCGATTATTTTAGTTGCATTTGTTTTTAGCATAACTATTTTTACGTTGATAAACTTGGAATAAATTCGGGTGCAAAGATTAGCGTTTATTTCAGAGCATTGAGAGGGATGGCTTGAGGATCTGCCTTAATAGCAAAATTTGGGCGATTTTACTACTTCCTTTTATTAACTTAAACAGTATAATTTTTAATTTCCGTATTAATAATTTAAAACATACAAACTCCCTTTCAAAAGGTTATGAGTGCTAGAAAAAGAGATACGTATTTACAATTTTCTATTGAATCTATACATGCATTGCTAACTTTTAATATATTGCAAACAAGAAAACATGCGAAAAAATCTGGGGGTAGTAGAGTTTCAAACGAGTAGATAGCACATAATATAGAAAAGGAATAAAATAATAAATGAAATAAAGTGTATTTTTTTTAGTAATTTCTATATTTAATAAAAGGTAAAATGATGTAGTAAGTTGTTAAAAAAACTGCAAAAAAACTGCAAAAAAACTGCAAAAAACTGCAAAAAAAACTGACAAAAAAACTGCAAAAAAAACTGCAAAAAAAAACTGTCCCTCTAAATACGTATATTCATACAGATCCCGGGGTTGAGAATTATTCCTTTCAACTCTTGAACATACTATGTTTGATGTTTTACATCTGGTGACAATATCTATTGACATTGCAGAAACCATATACTACATAAAGCAAAGCGAATAAAGTTAAGAGTAACCACTTTCAAAGATTGATCTTGCGGTATGTCAATTATCATAGCAAAACACAATTTAAATCTAAACGTAAACCTTATGACTGTATTGCAGAATCTGATAGAAAATGGGTACGATTTGCAGCTTACCCTTTATCATACGATATAGTATAGCAGCTCCTAATATAGCTGGGCTATTGTGTATGCTAATTAAAATTATTCTACAAATCACTTTATTGGTTTATACGTACCGGTTTTTTTCATAATCCATAACTTCATTATAAACATTACTTTCAATTCCGAGGATCGCGGAGCTGCGAGGTTTATTAACCTGGTTTAACTTTGTAACAATATTAGACATTTATTTGCGCATAAAACTCATAATAAGGGAGTCCACAATATCTTATAGCAAATTATAGCACATAGCACAGAAACGGTTACGTTAGCAGGTAGGGCAACTGCCGTCTCAAAGAGTCAAGATACAGTAGATAGTACGCGATATTTTGGTCAACCACTTCTATGCGGCTCATTCAAAAAGTATCTGGGATATCGCTTTCAGCAACGGTCTTTTTGAGATATAGAGAACAGCTGTTAATTTTTCTACATATTAATGTATTATTCAGACATAGCGAATAGCTGTTTAAAGTATAAATGTACTGGAATACACGATCTTTCGCTATGTCGGAGGATTTTAAATTTTCCTCAAGCAAAACCAGGCAATGAATATGTGGTCCTAACTTTTTGCAACTCTACCTACTACTACCTACTACCACTTCAGAATTTATTCCCTTTCGTCAGCGATTCGATAACAATACGTATTTTAGATGAACACTCTTTCGGTGTAATAGGATGAATATCGATTCTTGAAATGTAAATGTCAGCTCTGCGTTTTAAGTGGTACGCATGTATGGTTGTTTTTATCAAATAAATGACAAAATTATGCTTGTGAAACAATCACAGTCTAGAGTGACAATTACTGTGTGGCTTGTGTACGAGCGATAGAGATGTGGAACGTGTTTGTAGAAGCCAATTTTCTCATTCATCAGTGTTCCATTCGATTTGTCTAGCGTTTACCTCAGCTATTGTCATCATTGGCCAATATCCAGGAGCCTTTTTACATCAGAGGCTGCTGTCGTGTTTCATTAGCTATTTTAAGAACCTAGTATCGCCGGGGAGTTGGTTTGTTACTTGGATTCCCAAACCTGTCCTTCGGTCGTCGGTCGACACCAATATTTAAAAGTAAGTTCATGAGGAGTATCTGTACAATTTAGTGAATTCATTTACAATCACGCGATATTCCAGGCATTGTTTAAAATCTACAGCTCAGTATTTCTCACATAGACTATTGCATTTCGTATGCATTCATGCGTAAACAGATGTTCTAGAGTAAATGCTTTATAATCCCTTACATATACGTATCAATAACTCTTACCATCTTTATGGACTTCTCGCGCTCTATTTTGGTATACACATTGAAAGCACAGTTGAAAATAAGCCATACACAATACATAATGACTTTGAAAATCCACCAGCTTTATACTTAGAAAGCGGCGCTGTTTAGTCTGATATAGTGATGTGGTATAAGAGGAAGAAATTAGCAAGCCTAGTTTTAGTAGGTGTTTTTAACAATGCTGGCCTTAACAGAGTAATAGGGGACAAGATAAACAAATATCAATATCTTCTAAACAATATCAAAAGCAACTGGATTCTTGACTTTAAGATATTATGTTGCTACTATTAACTCTGACTTTAGAGTTTGTTTCTAAACTCTGAAATAATATATTTCCTTAATGATTGGATAATATACAGGATTGTATCAGAGAAATGCAGTAGTTTATTTGATTCGCAGATGCTAAGAGATCTTTTGTTGATTTAAGCCCTTAGCCAACTATGAAACTATTAACGTTTCGTACACTGAGCGCATTAACGCAGCTTTCAATTTCTGGGACTATTATCAGCATGTATAGTTAATTCTAAGTTTTCATTTTGAGTATGTTCCATAGTCTTGTTATAATTTTAAATGTAAATTATATTTGTATAGCACACTTTTCAATTCAAGAAAGAAACTTCTAGAACGCGTTCTGCACGAAGGTCCGTAAATAAATAAAAAAATAACGACTATGTTTGATTGAAAATAGAAGATTGGTTCCACACTCTAAACTGTAAAATATTTAATTAAATAACAAATTTCTCTTTCCAGATATTTTTCGTAAACGACCCCCAAAGTAAAATCTGGATTTTCCGAACGTGTGGATAAATTATAATGTATGGTATTCAGAATTACTTTTTAAATCTATATACATAAACACTCCGAACAATAACCTAGTCAAGAAACAAGGTCAAACACAGAGTGAGTCTGGTGAGTCTTTGGTATTGTATCTCTGCCCCTGTCTAATAGACAAAAAAAGGAGTGTGAAAGCTGGCGATAGGCAGAGCCTATCTAGTCCTTAAATAATTTAGGTTTGCAAACTGGGGAATTTGTTCGAGTCACCAGTTTTAGGAAGGTTGTTGACCATGACTGAGGAGACCTCCCTCACTCAGTTTTAATATCAGAGTTTTCCTTCTCTTAGATAGATGACCTGACAAGATCTACAGGTCCATCACACCGAGAGGGGTAACCATTTGGCTGGTTTCGAAGTCTGTTTTGAACTCTGTCAAGGCTGGATAGGGCATGCAAAGAAGCTCCTGCCCAGATGTATATACTCATATATGAAAGTGGAACGTGGCTAGTGAGGGTTGAGGAATTATGTTGCATAGAGAGAAATGATATGATAATGATACTATAGATATGTAATGTGAATCCTAGTTCTGATGACCTCAGAAGAAGTTCTTTGACACGTAGTAAGTCCTGACTTTTACAATATTGTTAATGGAGTCCTTTGAGAACTGCCAGAGGGACTAATTTGGCAGACATTGTTATTGGTGAATATAAAACTGACTATATATTTCTTTCCCTATTTACCTTACCATGTATTTAAAAAAAAGTCTTGTTTATCGTTGTATTCTTTTGTTTTTTTTCTTCTTGTTGTGCAATGGGATAACCTTCATTGGACGTCATGATAAAATTCCAGTTAATATAAACGATAATATTATTTCTTATTTCAGTCATCAAAATATCTACAATCTATACTTGTCGCTAGTATTGACGCGAGTTTTTGTGTTTTTTTTTCAATCAGCAATTGCATTGTTAGTCAAACGAGATCGTGGTGGAGGATGAATGAAAAATACATGCACTCCTGCTCACAGCCAGTGATAGCTCTCCGTCGTTAGATAACGAATCAAATCTCCCACAATATATCTTCCTTGAATCTGTAACACCTTGCCCCATTTTTTTGGATTGCTTGGTCTTTTGGGCAAGATCAACGTTCAAAAGTGTAGTATCTGTTCCGGCAGATACTGCAAGCAAAGACCATATGTGGAGGCAACCCCAGATATAAGACTATTGCTCTTGTAGCAATCACTTATTGGTCAATGTAGGGGAAACTCTTCATACCAATTGTCACTATCCAGCTCCCCTACTCCCCGGGAGCTGGTCCCCATTCCCCCATTCCCCCAATCTCCCCACAATAAAAAAGGCCTTGTGCCTAATTTGCTCAGTGGGGAAGCAAATAAATACAAAATCTTCCTTGAATCGGCTTTGGCACTCTTTAGCCTGACTGACGTAAATTACTCTGATTTTAACTGACATATGTAATTGTTGTGTTTTTATTAAATACAAATTTATCTTATGAATTGAATTTTTATATTCCTTTAATTTTTCAATCATGTTTTGTTCTATATAAAGCTCAGTTTATACGCTAGTTTGGGTGGTTGGTTGGTTGTTTTTGTTTTACAGCATATCAACCCTTTTCGGGTTATTTAATACTGAATCCAAAGATTTAAGATTTTTTTTTAAATAGAATATATTTGTTTTTTTCAAGTAGGTTTCTATTGAACCCATAGTTGGGACCCTAACTCCGGGTCAGAATGGATCTGGGAGCAATGGAAATTAAATGGTGGTTCCACACTCCCCAAAGACCACAAGTTGGAGCCTCACCACTGGATATAGGTTAAGGTCATATCTAGGACTCATCTACGCTAGGATTCATCAGGTTTATGCATAAGCCTGATGAATCCTAGCGTGGATGAAACGCGGAATACCCTGGGTAGCGTAATTGCCATATATGTTTTATAACTTACTACGTAGCTCTACCTACGTATTGAGCACTGTTGAAGTAAATACTTAAAGTTTACCCATAAATTTATACTTTCGTATACTAATTTATGTGATTAAATGAAGTAGTCATATATATATATATATATATATATATATATATATATATATATATATATATATATATGAACTCCAATCTATGGTCCCCCCTCGCCAATCTCTAGCTGAATCCACTGTGAAAAGATTTCCCCCACTCTTTATCTGTGCCTAAATCAAAACGTGGACTCCATGAACAAAGCTTCTTTCTTAGAACTGCACGCATGCTTCCCACCTGACTACAACTTGGATGTCTTCAAATCCAACGTAAACAAATTCCTAATGAACCGCCCTCTTAAGTAAACACTTCATTAAATCTCCACACTAACGTACTTTACTTGCAATAACCCTTATCCCTGAGTGGCTTCCGGGCCTTGATAAGTGGTGACCACCGTGTAACATAAGAACAGAGTAATGCCCTTTGTAGACAAAGGAATTCTATCGACTCGGGCTTTATCTTTTCTCTTTGAGAAAGTCTTATAGCTAAGCATCTGAGTTGCCCTTACAACGATGCTCATGGATGAATGGAATATCTTTCAATTGGAACGCTTTGATATGAGTATTATTTTATTTATTTATAGCGGAGTATTATCCTAATCTTTTAGTTGTTGTACGACGATTCGACCCACTATTTCTCTGGCCTTCGTCAGGTGATTACCGCGACGGGATGGGAACTCCAAATCTCGTTACTGCATTCTTAGCGAGATGTTGTCATCTCACCACGTTTTGGCCAAGTAAGCCTCTGGCTGGCTTTTGGGTAAGATTGAAACCGCTATCTTCAGGCAATGCTCACCTGAAACCGTAGAGATTCGACGTCTCTATCCACTGCGCCACGGGCCCCGAAGCGCGATCAAGGTTAGATTGGTTGGTCTTATAAATCCACGTTCATTGTCGGGTCCGCACCGAATGTTATATTTTATTTAATTGGAACGCTAAAAATGAGTATTATTTATTTAATAATGTATTTATTGCGGACAAGTGTCCTTATATTTTTTGCTGTTGTTTCACGATGTTGGCTTAGTTGGACAAAACGTTGTGAGAAACAACATCTATGGAATGCAGTAATCGCTGAGGGATGCAGTTAGGAGATTCAGAGTTCCTATCTCGTCCCGGTAACCACTTGACGAAGGCCAGAGGAATAGTTGGCCGAAATGCCATGAAACAACAGCTAAAAAGATGAGGATAATAGTCCGCAATAAATAAATGAATTGAATCTCTTGTTTTGACCTCGCTGTTCTATCTCCATATTCCAGCCTTGTGCAAAATCTTCCCGGGCCTACAAATAAGATATATACTACTTACATAATTTATCATTTTCTCGATAAACATTTTTTCTGCGCGCACATTCTTCTTCTCTTTAGTCGATAACAACACGTCATATGTTCTGTGAGGACAGTGCTCGACAATAAGCACTGACATTACACAAAAAGAAAGGCAGACCAGTTGAATACATCAAAATCCATAATAAGATCGTCATTTTATGTTTTAATGGCCAATGAAGAAAAGAAAAAGAAAAGATACTAAAAGCAATGCATGATCGACATTTACACTTGTTCTTAGCAACGATTGGACCCGGGCTTTACTTAATAAAATTATTGCTTCCATTATATGAAACAGCTAAGGCCGTGTGCGCATGTACGTTCCGAACAAAATTGGATTTGTGCTAGCTCTTTAATAGGAGTGGTAGGAGAATGGGATATAACCACCATACTTGCAGGCGAGGATTTAGCAAGTATAGTCGAAGAATGAGTGGAAGAAAAAGATCTACTTGGAACCTAATGTTAATTTATGTTACAGGGGTCAGCGCATTGGGGAAAAGAGATAAGAAAAAATTGTATGTGCGAATCATGAGATGAATCTTAAACATTGATTTGATAGAAGCCAAGAGTCAAACAAAATGTACATTTCATTAAATCTGGTTTAACTTATATAAATTCAAATTATGTGATTTGCTCAGATGATATGAACACTAAGATGATTAAAGATTAAACTGCCATGTCAAACATTCCATCTAACATTCAAAATGTAAATTGTTAAGCACAAAATATTTTAATGACGCTTACGGTCCGGTCATTTGTGAACACTTTATAAATAACCGTGTTTGTGCTTCCAAGTTTAATGTTAACTTGTTCTTCATTCTGAGCGGTTAAATTCGTTTTCATTTTAGAGCCTTAGAAATTATCTGCGGTATATGATACCTTCTCTTTGAAATAATAAAAGAAATCTTTTAGAATTTTATGCGGTTACTACCTGATCTTTTCCTTGTTTTTTTCACATTCTCCCCCGTCATAATTCAATTTTTCCATTGTTTTTAAACCTCTTCTTAACTTTCTGAACGAAGTACGAAACTGGTCAGCTAGCATTTTCATATTTTTCTTCTTAGTACATTACGTTCGATTAATCTGGTCTGTATATAGAATTCTGTACCCCTAAACTGATACACATATCTATCTATCTATCTATCTATCTATCTATCTATCTATCTATATATATATATATATATATTTCTGTCTCTCTCTCTATATATATATATATACATATATATATACACACACACATATATATATATATATCTATAAAAGTGAATGTGTTTCTGTGTGTCTCTGTGTTTGTCTGTGTACATTTCCCTACGCAATAACTCTATCAATTTTAAGTCTACAGACTCGAAATTTGATATACAGGCTATTGAGATTTGGAGAAATCTTTATGATCGGCTTTCGGCAGAATATTTGCTGTTAAAGGGGTCAATGTTCAACGATTTGACCTTTGAGAACTCTATCAAACTCCTCCGTCAATTTGGGGTATAAAAACTTGAACTTTAAGATATAGGTTTCTTTGACATAGATCTAACTTAATAACTTTATTTAAGCCCCAAAAAATAAATGATAAAGGGTCATAATAGGGGTCAAAGTTAAATAAAAATTGACCGCTTTTTTCTATTTTTGCTCAACATACACCTCCAAACACCCGGGAAACACCGGACTGAAATGCTAGTATATATATATATATATATATATATATATATATATATATATATATGTGTGTGTGTGTGTGTGTGTGTGTGTGTTGTGAGTGTATCTGTGTGTGTGTGTCTGTGGGAGTGTGTGCGTGTGTATGCGGCTGTGCGTAAGTCGGTATGTGTGTTTATCTGTGAATATAGTCATGTTATTTTGCTAATACAAAAGCCAGATGCAGTGAAGAAGAGATAAAAATACCTCTAATAACTCTAAAAGATGAATACGATCACGTGCGTGTTTAATATGTGTGCTAGATATAAAGCAGAACTGGCTGACGAAGCGAGGCAATCGATGAGACCAGAGTGGAGTAAAATGGGAAGGAAGCCCGGCGCTGGAAGTTCCGGTAAAGTCGAGTCACCGGACGTCATGAGACAGGCACGCCGAAAAGGCGTTATTTACGATATTGAAACATGGCGACTGAATCGGGAAAACTAACTCCCTGCTCTGTGTGCAATAAAAAGAAGAGAATGACGTCATTACACTTTTTTATTTATTTATTTATTTTCCCTCTTTCTTACATATCTTTCTATCGCTTCAAAGCTTAATGGAAAATCCCACAAAGATCCAGGCGATATCTCGCTTTTCAAACACAGGCTCACATGCCAGGAACAGAAACACACGATCCCATGAGTGGGTATACGGTTGCGGATGCATTATCTTCTTCTGGAAATTGTTATTGTTTCTGCAGTTGGTGCCTTGGTGTCAAGCGGGATTCATAACCCATGTTAAAATTAACATATGACCTGACAGGTCTATGAGAGGACTTGTCCGTCAATCATGGTTTTATTTAATAACTAGCCTGGGTGCCTGGCTTTGCCCGAGAGTTTGTATGTGTGTGTTGAACAAAAAAAAAGTTGTAGTTGGCAGGCTCGAACTCATGACGAAAAGGCGTAAAAGAAAGTGGTGTGTAAAGGTTTTTGTTGAGCAAAAGAAAAACCAAGTGGAAGTAGGAAGGCAGGCTAGAACCCGTACCGCGAAGGAGGAAGAGATCGCGAAAAAAAAAACAAAAAAAAACGTAACGGCTTTGCCATCGCGTCGATCCCCTAACCGGAAGTTGCGAAGTCTACTTAATCGAAAAAGGGGATGACTTTCGAAAATATCGACGATAAAAGCGACTCCTCCTTGTAGAAAAGTGCCTTGTTTAGAAAAAAGTAATTAATGATTTTTGCTCATTTTTCGATATTAATCGATATCGATATTTATCGTCCGAAAGGCCGCGCTTCAAAACGATACCAATCTCGTGAAAATATGTCGCCTCTGCTCTAAGTTTTAGACAAACATACATACATACATACATACATACATGCATGGATATAAACAGACATACATACATACATATAAACATACATAGATTAGTACATACATACATACATACATTTAAACAGACAGGTGAGATTTATATTATAGAAGATTACAAAGGTAAAATTAAATAGTTGCATAATATATTAGTCGTTCACAAACATTCTAATAAGATCTTTCATCGGTCGGTACTTCTGACTATTCAATTTCAAATCGAATTTTATCGATCTACCGGGAATCAATGTCAAAGTAACTATAGTTGTTGTCCTCCTAACTAGTTCGAACTACGATTTTTATCAAGATTATTCGAATTAATTAGACTACTTATCATAGTTGTTTTTTCACAAAATTCCGACCGGTGCCATCTTCGACCTTCTTCCGTTTAATTTTTAAATATCATGTTTATTAGTATATCGCGCTTAAAGCTGCAATAAGTTCTTTGTGGATGTCGTTGTTGTTGTTTGTGTGTGTATGTATGTGTGTGTGTTTGTGTGTGTGTTTGTGTGTTTGTGTTTTCTCGCTTAAGATTCAAATAGCACACTCATCGAAAAAACGGGCAGCATTAAAAATATCATAAGAATGCCCGGTTCTCTGCGGGTGAATACAATATTGACATCATCGAAACTATATATTAGGGTTTAATTTTTCTGTTGACTTTAAAAATGAGAGCAAAATGTATAAAGCTATTTAAATTCATATGAAAAATTGCGAGTATATTAAAAAGGAAACAAATGATGTCTGCCTTTACAGACTGGATAAGATTTCATAAGCCTTCAGTCACAAATCAGGGTATTTATACATATTGCCTCAGGTAAAATTATAAATAAATATAATATCACTTTTTCTTTATTACTAAATTAGCAAGGATTCCCGACGTTTCCCGGGATTGAAAGGATAATCAACAAAGCTTTTACCCTCATATATGTTTACGCATCGAAACGTTGAAATCGCCCAGTTTTCAGCCAAATTGATAGATTGCCTGCTATTGTTGGTTACACATCGGGGTACTCTGGAAGTTATCTGGGGTATATGGTTAGAAAAGAAGAAAAAATAAATAAAGAAACGTACCGGGCGTATCTGCATCGCTCTTTGGGAAAGAAGAAGGAAAGGATAGCCAGCGCATTTGTATACGCGAAGGACATCTTGGGAAGGCAGAGCATGATGGGAGAAGCTTCTTCTTTTTTTACTGTCTCTTCCTTTTTTTTTCTAGATAGGAGGATATAAAAGCAGGGGAAAATTCCCTGGGGCAGCAGAGAGAAAAGAGTCGTGAACATCTTCTCTTGAAAAGAATTTTGTATTGCTGACGTTCGGATTGTGCGGTGTGACATTGGTGGCGAGAGGCCAGGTGTGGTTGATTGGAAAAGAAGAGGGCAGAAACGTGCTGTTGTCGAGAGATGAATCATTCCTTCCCGAACCCCAGAACCGAATCCTGATTATAACCCTAGAAGTGACCTTCACGGGACTGCCTGCAGTAACTTAGTCCACAATACATTGTTATTTGTAGAGAACAACCTATTGACTTAATAGTTAGACAACAGGGTCGGTTTTTAATGTGGAGAAAAGGAACAAAAATAAAAAAAAATTCTCTCAGTCGTGAACGATTTCCCCTCCACTGACAGAGAACAAGAAATTGAAGTGTAGATCTGAAGAACAGATACTACACTGTGATCTGCCCATCTGTAGTTATCGAAGATATTTTGACACAAAAACTAACTAAGAGCGCTTCCAGGTACATCACGCACATATGTGGGAAATTTCATAAAAAAACTCATCTCAGATGTTTCGTAGTCAATAGGAAACGAACACACGTACAAAAACACACACAAAGTTCCTTCGATAGATAAGGATAAACCAGTGTATCGGAGATCTTTCTACCAAACAAAACTGAACAAACACACATATATATATATGCATATGTGTGTGTGCGTGTGCTGTACGTTGTGTGTGTGTTTATTTCATAACCTAAAGTATTAACTAATTCCATTACAATTGTTTCTGCAGACAGAGGAATACACTGTCAGCTTCCTCAGTTAAGATAAATGATGAAGCTGAAAATGATTCCCTGACTAGAGAAACAATTCTAATTGAATACTTAATACTTGGAATCATAAAATTTAAAAACACATACCCGACTCTACTAAGGTATTGAGTACTTTTTATCCTGTTTTTTTTCAGTTTCGACCTCTGAGTATATATATAAGCGAGATAAGACACTAATAGAATTCAGATGAAAAATCCTGATAGATATTACTTGAAGTAATACTTTCAATGTGATCCTAGCCAAAAATAACCCTTTCCATATATTCCTTTTGTAAAACAATAAATTCTTAAACTGAATATATGCCTCCATATGTTGTCTTTTCAGAATTTAAAATTTAACCACGAAACTTATATATATATATATATATATATATATATATATATATATATATATATATATATATATATATATATATTATTTGTTTTATACAAGAAAATATATTGTTACTTTTTTTGTTTTACAAAAGTTAAATATTCATGAATTATTCATAAAGATCCTTGCGATATTAAACTTTTCTTAACATTTAGATTTTCAACAAGGGTTATTCTCTTATTTTCAAATATGAATACATTCAATATCATTGCAAAAGCACTCATCCAGCTTTCCACCGAGACAACCCACAAATACACACATAGACAAACGTATACACACACGGAGACATACACACAAACACGTACACGCACGCACACACATACACGCACACATATATATTTTCTTTATTACCGTTTTATCTTTTTAGTTACGCATGCTTCCGCTACTTAATCGATGCAGTAACTTCATTAGACTTGGACAGAAGTCTGACAGTCTGACAAATTAACTGGATCGTTAATACGATTCAGTAGCGGAAATATGTGTAACTAAACATATAAAACGGTAATAAAGTAAAAAATATATATTTGGTCTGCAATAGTACTGAGCACCTTCTTCAAGTTTTCACTATTTACCAGTTCTGCCACACACACACACATATATATATATATATATATATATATATATATATATATATATATATATATATATATATGTATTTATATATAAGTAAATACTGAAAACTTGGAGAAGGTGACCAATACCATTGAAGAGCAAATATATATTTTCTTACTTTATTACCGTTTTATCTGTTTAATTACACATGTTTCCGCTAATGAATCGTATTAACGATCCAGTAACTTTGTCAGACTTCTGTCCAAGTCTAACGATGTTACTGGATCGATTAATCGATTCAATATTCTTTACCTGATGAGGGGATTTTCCCTGGCAGAGTGGTCACTGAAACATATTTGCATATGTGTAGCCATTAGTTACCACAACCGACATATATATATATATATATATATATATATATATATATATATATATATATATATATATGTTTCATATTCCCAGAAGGGAAGAGTTTTGCACGATTTTATCACACCTATGAATATTACACTAATAATATTAAAAAAATGTCCTAAGTAGAGATTGTATTTATATTAATAAAATATCCAAAAATATATGTTTAATAAACTAAAAATAAGGGACTATTTATTATGATACATTTCACGAAAACAAAGTTATTTGAATTAACACGAATAGTACATACACTATCCATTCATTCTCTTTTCTCTCTCTCTCTCTCTCTGTCTCTCTCTCTCTGTATATATATATATATATATATATATATATATATTTGTGGTGGAAGCAATCTTTCTAGGAGAGGAAAACTCTTATGAGACATCTGCGGTCAAAGCAATTACCAGTCATCTTGCAATGGCTTGTCACTGGGTTATTGTTGTGGAGACTTAGAGAGAGGCACGCGTGTCGTGCAAGTGCTTGTCACTTTAATACAACGATGTACAAATGTTACTTGAGATCTATCTTTTATCTCTTATATTTTTATATCTTACTTTTATCTGTCGTTCATTTCTATTGCAAGTCCTATGGCGATGGAAGAGTGGCCACGTGCACAGACTTGATCAGATAGAGGTAAGTCACAAATCCGCACAGAGGCGACAGGGACCCTATCTTAACATCGTTGTTGGGCCTTCACATGGCATAGGCCAACTCCGGTGGGGGTTCCTGTGACTGAGAAGCCCTTTTCAGGGAAAGCTCTGCTCACCTACTGTCTTGGGAAAGTGTTAGAAAAGGTGCACTAAAAATTGTCTGTCATACTATGACTGGTTAGTTTCCTGTGGCTTACGGCGGTTCATGTAAGCAGGATGAAAACAAAAATGTATCGCCAAAAAAAGGAGTAAAACTCAATTTATGCTATTGGAATGTACGCACTATTTTTGATAAAGGGTCATCCAACCGCCCAGAGCTACGGAGACTGGATTGGTAAACCGGATGGTATCCGTAGAAATGGTGGAGTCGGTTTTGCTATTAAAATATCCTTGGTTGATACTATGGAATTCCTTCCAGTATCTGTGACCGCATTAAGAAACTTCGTGTTCCTCTCTCACACAACAGATTCATCACTATTCTTTCGGTTTATGAGCCAACCCTTCAAGCGAGTGAAGATGGCATCTACGAGTCTCTGCGCTCTGTTGTTGAATGTACACCAATTAATAAAAAAAAACTTATTATTGGTGATTTCAATGCCCGTGTTATTTTCGTTTTTTTTTAAATTAAAAAAATGCCCGTGTTAGGAAAGACTATGGGACCCGGAGTTGTCTTGGCCGCTATGGTATCGGTACCATGAATGCTAATGGCCTTACGCTACTAGAGCTGTGTTCAGACTTTAATCTTACTATCTGTGACACTTTTTCCGCCGTAATCTGAAACACAAAGCTACTTGAATACATCCACGTTCAAAGCATGGTCACCTAATTGACTTCATTATAACTCGAAAAGACGGCGTTCGAGATGTATATACTGTTGGTGTCAAGTTCATGTTGCAGAAAGTTCAAAAGATTATAACGAAAAAGCTTAATAATCTTCCATTTGATGGTACATGGGTGAATTTCAAGACTCAGATTTATCCTGCTGGTGCTGAGGTTCAAAACATCAAGAGGGATAAGAACAAGGATTGATTTGACGACAACAATCTTGAAATTAATCAGTTGCTGATGAATAAACAGACAATTTATGAATCTCTACTTCATGAAGATCATTCTGATCATACAACTAATTTGCGACAATACAAAGAGGTCAAAACCACATTGCAACGTGAGCGTAGAAAAATGAAAAACCAATGGTGGATGAATATAACGGAGCAAATCCAAAGACGTTTGACACAAAGAATTCGAAGGGATTTTATGGACTCCTGCGCTAACTATTTGGCCCTCCTACCTCTTCAATATCTCATCTGATGTCGAAGGATGGTTCTGTTGTCATTTAGAATCAAGAAAATATCTTAAAAAGATGGCAAGAAGACTTTACTGATGCGTTTCACAGTAGATGCGGATGCAATTGATAGCCTTCCACCATGTGATATCATATTCAGAATGGATCATTTGCCTACTCTTTTTGAGGTGCAGTTGGTTATAGCAAAAGCCAGCGGTGGCAAGGCACCTGGTTTGGATGGTGTTCTGGTGGAGCTTCTTAAGATTGGAGGTGTGAATATTGCTGATGCTATCCTTGGTTTTGTTGAGGAAACCTTGGAAGGTGCTCCTGTTCCACAGGATTGGATTGATGGTGTCTTAGTGACTTTGTTCAAAGGAAAGGGACAGAAGAATGTTTGTGATTACTACCCTGGGATTATGCTTATGGAAGCCACTGGGAATGTTCTCGCACAACTCTATTAAACAGGTTACTGGAGGAGGTCTGTCCTAATGCTATTCAAGAGTCACAATGTGGCTTAAGGTCTGGCAGAGGAATTATGGATACAATTTCTTCAGCCCGCCAAGTTCAGGAGACATGCATTGAGCCACAGATACCGTAGTATACAGTGTTTGTGGATCTAACCAGAGCATTTGACACCGTCAACCGGGATGCTGTCTGGTTGATATTAGAGAAAGTAGGTGTTATCCAACCATTATTAGAATATTCAAGGAACTGCACAGGGACATGAAAGTTCCAGTCTAGTTTAACGGAAAATTGTCTGATGAAATCCCAGTTGACAATGGTGTCAAACAAGGTGATATTCTTGCCGCTACTCTTTTTTCTATATATTTTGCTGCTCTACATGCGTTTCGGGATTGCGATAGGTGTCATGTTAAAGTTTCGAACCACAGGTCGCATTTTTAATCTTAGAAAATTTAATGCCAAACTGCATCATGTCTTGGTCAAGGAGTTACTGTATGCAGACGATGCTGTTTTTTTTTGTCGCACACTGAGATTGATATGCAACATATAATGGATAGCTTTGCTGACTCCTGCCCTGCCTTTGGTCTGAGGATCAGTCTGTCTAAAACAAAGGTGATGTTCACTCCTGCACCTGGCCAGTCATACGTGGAGGCGAACATCATGGTTTATGGTGCTAGACTAGTAGTAGTTGATTCATTTGTCTACCTTGGTAGTTCTTTGTCGAGGGATGTCTCTCCCGACACTGAAATCAGCAGATGAATTCAGAAGTCATCTGTAGCTTTTGGAAAGCTAAAGAATAGAGTGTGGTCTGATCGTGGCATCACAAACAGCACTAAATCTGCGTTTACAAGACCTGTATGCTAACCACACTGTTGTATTCATCGGAGACATGGTCATTGCATCAAATGCAGATTAAATGGCTTGAACGATTTCACCAAAATGCTTGAGACGTATCTTAAATATTAAGTGGCAAACATAAGTATGCGGTACTGAAATCCTTTTGAGAGCATGTTGCTCTAGTGTTGAGACCCTTGTAATCAGATCTCACAAGAATTTGGTGAGCCACCTGGTTCGAATGAAAGATTATAGGTTGCCAAAACCAATTTTTGTGGGGAGCTGGAAAATACAAGCGCCCTCAACACAAGCCTAGGAAGAGGTCTAGACTCTACAAACAATAATTTGAAAGTCTTACATATCGACATCGACACATGGGAAGAACTTACTCTGCAAAACTCAAAGAGGTGAACGCTTGTACGTGAAAATTGTGATACTCTAGAGAAAAAACAGGTCCACAGCAATCTGAAGCGAGAGCTTCGCAAAGGTGTAATTGATTGTCTTAAGCATGACACACGCAACTGGAAATGCGACACTTTTGAACGAGTGCTTTTGTCAAAAGCTGGCTACGTCAACCACCTTAAATCGCACAAAACTCCTTTGCACCTATTAGTCCGAACCAAATGATGTGTTTAATATGCAGCAAAGTTTGCAAGTCTATTGCTGGTTTGAGAAGAGGAAATCAACTCAGTGGAAATGGCTCATTTTTTATGTCACATCTGATTCAAGATGTGCAAATCTGCGCAAATCTGCACAAATCTGCGGCGGGAGTGCAGAGTCATCTGAGATGGCATGAACGACAAGATAAGGAGAAGTCAATGTGACGGCGATCATCTGGAAAGATGCAGCTATCGTCATATGTTTATGTAAATATATACTTTTTATTTATCATACATTAGCATTTATATATTTCTATACATGTTTTTGTTGAAGTTAATTTTTCTTTGGTTATGAGTGCACAATCCTGCGTAACTATAGTGCTCAAGAATAGTGGAGCTTAAATACTTCCAGGTTAATATTTTCCAGAGGTAAATTACTCAACGAAGTTTTCCAGAGGTGAATTAATCAATGAAGTTTTCGAGGGGTGAATTAATCAATGAAGTTTTAACGACGTTAATACGAGACTACTCAATACCAAAGTAGGGCAAGATATGTAACACACATTCAAAGTATATCTTCCTCTCCTTCAGCATGAAACGCTTTTTACGGCATAATTAGTTATTATTTAATATTTAATGCATTCTGACATTGGTATTAGTTTAGTTAGGTGTAATAAATTACGTCATTAATAGTAATTCAAGAAACTGCAATGCATTAAGTCATAGTTACTAATTAAGTAAGTTTAATGCACTAGGACATAAGAATAAATTAAGAAATGTTTAATTAATTAACATACAAGCAGTTATTAATTAAGTTTTATATATTACTATGCAAACGAAAAGACCCGCAGAATGACAGCCGAAATGGTTTAAGGACGATTTGAAGGTCTCCCTCGTACAGTTCGGTTTGCATTCTAACCCATCGAAAAAAAACAAAACAAAAAAAACAAACACAAACAAATGTTCTTTGTGTGCCGCGACTCACAAAGGGGCTGTAATTGCTGTATCCACACGCAATGAAGGACGTAATAGAAACCGTGACATTAGAAAAGGCAGGGCAGTCATCACCTGGTGTACAAAATTATCCCGCAGGTGTCCAACATGTTGGGAAATACTTAAGAGCTCGAATTGGTATATATATAAAAAAAATAGAACATATTCGAAAACATAGAACAATTGCATGATCATGGTCATCTTCGCAAGCGGTGGACGATCATCATCATCAGCATCATCATCATCATCATCAACATTACGATGTAAGAGCTAATTAAGTAACGTTACGACATAATAATCGCCATAATCCTAACGATTTAAGATGCAATTAAGGAAAGTTACGACATAAGCAGTAATACAAGTAGATTACGACATAGGTAAAATTAAGTAGCGCTCAATATATCAATACCTCAGCAGGAAGTGAGTAAATGTTCATGTATTACGTTATTAGTAATTATTTAGTAAATATTGATTAAGGGGTAAGTACTAATATAGCTTTGGTTCATTACGACACACATTAAGTGTAATTCATTACGACATCAGCTGCAATTAAGTAAGGGTTTACGATTTACGACATTGCTAATAACTATGATTTCCTGCATTTGGAAATAAGTACTAATAAAAATAGGTATAATGGATGAAAACATGTTTACAAGGAAGTTCACTTATCAATATCCGAATACCATTTGAAGATAAAAGTGTACACGTGTACAGTAGTTATCGGAACAACAGCGTAGTATTCGTTAGCAGTAGAGAGTTAGCATAATTTTATCAACAAAAGGAACGTCACAGCAAAGAACTTGTTTATATTGCACTAGAAAACGGTCATATTGCAGTCAGCTGGAAAGCAGGCCTACCGAGCACAGTTCCACAGATGGGTACTTCTCTGAAAGAATCTTTGTTTATGGAATAAGCATAAAGATGCAGGCACAGAAAGAGTGTGGGAAGAAGTTGGGGATAGTGATTATAGCTAGACGAGTGTTTTTTGTGAAAGTATGGCAAGTGGAGGACCATAGATTAGAGATCAGACGACCACTAGCCAGGAAAATTACGATACAAAAAAACACAGGCTTGCAACACCTCTTCCTTGAAGAAGAGCTTGCAGGGAAGAGAAATGGACTCCACCTACTCAGTTTCGAGCCGGTTTTGAACTCTTCCAAGGCAGAATAGACGGCTACAAGCTCTCCTGCCCAGATGTGGCAACAGTACTCCATCCTAGGACACCCTTGGCTCTTAACCAGTAGAGGGTGGCGTAAATAGTAATTAGGCAAGGTTCAATGCATTATGACATAATAGTAATTAAATAAGGCGTCATACATTACGATATTACGAATAACTACCATATCAGCCCGGCGTTGTCCGGGTGTTTGGAGGTGTATGTTAAGCAAAAAAAAAAAGAAAAACAGCGGTCAATTTTTAAAAAGTTGACCTCTATTATGACCCCTTAACATTTATTGTTTTAGACTCAAATCAAGTTATTAAGTTAGGTCCATGTCCAAGGAACCTTTATCTAAAATTTCAAGTGTTTAGACCCAAAATTGTCAGACGAGTTTGTTAGAGTTCTCAAAGGTCAAATCGTTGAACTTTGACACCTTAACAGCCAAATTTCGGGTCGAAAACGGATTACGAAGATTTTCACATATCTCAGTACCCTGCATGTCAAATTTCGAGTCTGTAAAATTAAAATTGACTGAGTTATTGCGTAGGAAAATGTACACCGACCCACATACACACACAGACACGTTCACGTTTATATATATATATAATAAATAAACATTTCTTGAACTAGTTACTTAGTTAAGTATAATTCTAGTTTAACATTGAATAGATCCTAATTCCCCTAATAATTAAATTACAAATTGTCCTAATCACATATTAATATGTTCTTTCAGTTTTAATGAGTTAAATGGATATTTAAGTGAAATCTAATTCTTGTTTTACTTTAAGTTATTTAAGAATTATTAGTGTTATTTAAACATAACGCACACAGACAGACACATACTTTCACTTTCATAGATATATAGATTAAGTAAGATTAAATGCATTGCGGCATTAGTAGTTATTAAGTAAAGTTTAAATGCTTTACGACATCAGTAGTAATTAAGTCAAATTTTGTATTTTAAGAGAATTAATAATTAAATAAAGTTTAATGCATTCTGACACGAGTAGTAATAAAGTATGTTTTAATGCAGTAAAATATCAGTTAATTAAGTCAAATGTTATACCCGATGACATAAGTAGCATATAAGTTTAGTTTATTATGACATTTTAAGTAAGTTAAAATATAAAAAGTAATTAAGGGAAATTTAATATATTACGAATTAAGCAAGATTAATCGCCTTAAGAAATTAATAGTAATTAATACAGGTTGATGCATTTCTGCAATGTAGTGATTAAGTGATATTAAATTCTATAAGATATTAGTAGTAATTAAGTATGTTTTAATGCTTGAAAAATTATTAATAGTTAAATGAACTGTAAATTATTACGAATTCAGTAGAAACTAAATAAGATTTAATGCTTTAAGACATAAGTACTAATTAAGTAAGTGTTTGTGGATTACGACAGTAGTAATAATTATGATGATTGCCACATCTTGTCGGGCGAGTGCCACTCCCTCAGTCACTCAAACAGACATGACACTGAAGACGGTCATTGGTTTGGGTGAAACCAACAACAACGTAACCCGTATCATTATGCACTTTCATGTGATTAATGAGACCTGCGTTGGACAAGAGAGCTCGGTCATTATATAAGATTTTATACATTACGTCATAAGAAGTCAATAAGTAAGAGTTTATGCTTACAACATTAGTAGTAATTAACGAAGGTTTAATGCATTACGACATAAGTTCCAAGATTGCTGTTGAAATAAAAGTATTTTTTCTTAACGACTGATAAATCGAAGCGTCCGTACTTGTAAACAAAAATCTACTTTATCTGATATAATTTTCACGAATTTGCGTATTTATTATTCAATGACTGTATGTTTATCATGCATATTTGTGTAACATTCTTATATTACGTTTTTATGGTTTGTGATTTGTGTTATTTGTCAGTTATAACCACAGCCGAGCTGGAGCTCCACTGCATCCGGACTGTCCTCCTTATACAGAGGTGAAGTCCACTAGACGATTGAGGTTGGGACTAGTGTAGCCTGGTGTTGGTGGCTTGTAAGGTATCTTTTCCGGCCAGATGTTCAGTTGTTTCTTAAAAGTGTCAGGGGACACTCTCCTTATATTTCTTATTGCAGCTGGAATACAATTGAAAGTTCTAGGTGAAGCTGTGGTGGATGAGAAACTTGGTCCTCTGTGTGCTCCCAGGTGTTTTTATATAGCAGAGCCTTCCTCGCCGCTAATCTCTTATTTCTACTAGTGGTATGTTTGGGACCTTTCCTTTCAAGATTTTCCTTATGCAGATGATTACCATATCAAAGTTTTTGTATTATTTACTAATGGCGTATTTACGATAATTTCTAATTTGCTGTTTGTGTTATTCTGTCAGTTCAGCTAAGCTGAAGCTCCACTACACCTAGGCTGTCCACTTTCTACAGAGACCCATCTAAACGATTGAGGTTAGGACTAGTGTAGCCTGGTGTTGGTGACTGGTCAGGTATCTTTTCCAGACAGATATCCAAATGTTTCTTGAAATTGTCGGGGGACACCCTCTTTATATTTTTTACTAGCATTTCAGCCCGGCGTTGCCCGGGTGTTTGGAGGTGTATGTTGAGCAAAAATAACTAAATAAATAAATAAGTGGTCAATTTTTAAACTTTGACCCCTATTATGACCCACTAACATTTATTTTTGGGGCTCAAATCAAGTTATTAAGTCAGATCCATGTCCAAGGAACGTATATCAAAAATTACAAGTGTTTAGACCCAAAATTGGCGGAGAAGGTTGGTAGAGTTCTCAAAGGTCAAGTTGTTGAACTTTGACCCCTTATATGCCAAATTTCTGCCCGGAAACAGATCACATAGATTTTTCCTAATCTCAGTACCCTGTATATCAAATTTCGAGTCAGTGGACTAAAATTTGACAGAGTACACAGACAGAAACATGACTCCGTTCACTTTTATAGACATACAAGCATGGGTGCCCGGCGTTGCCCGGGTGCTTGGGGTGTATGCTGAGCAAAAAAAAAAAATAATAAAAAGGTAATTTTTTTTTAACTTTGATCCCTATTAGGACCACAACCTTTAATCTTTGGGGCTAAAATCAAGTTATTAAGTTAGATCCATGTTTAAGGGACCTATGACTTAAAATTTCAAGTGTTTAGACCCAAAATTGTCAGAGGAGTTTGGTAGAGTTCTCAAATGTCATATCGTTGAACTTTGACCCCTTTACCAGTGAAATCTCTGGCCGAAAACTGATCATATAGATTTTCCCAAATCTCAGTACCCTGTATATCAAATTTCGAGTCTGCAGATTTAAAATTGACAGAGTTATTGCGAAGAAAAATGTCCACAGACATACAGACAGACACACGCACACAGACACGTTCACTTTTATAGATATATAGATAGATAAATAGATTGCGGCTGAAATGCACTTATGTCCCAGTAATACGTTGCAATTAATGTACGTTGTTGTTTCTTTTCTTTTCTATTCTCCATTTAAACGATCTATAGTTATCTATGAAGAAAATTCCTATTTGGCTTCGTTCAAAACTTGCAGTAACGTTTTGATTAACTATTAGATTTACTTACTGTAAATGTTAAGAGCCAGTGACAGATAAAGTTTCTGACAGAAATGATTTCTACTCGAAATCTGACGAATATTACTGGAGTAGTAACATGAGTCAATAGTTAAAATTGGATCTGTCTTCATACGGCGAGGGTTCATGACACCAATAAGCTGACACTTGACTTTAAAACATACAATCACTTCCGAGAATTTAAATCCCTATGATTGATTTAAAAAAATAATAATCCAGCTGCTCATCGTAAAAATATAGAGCTTAACAATGCTTATAATATGAAATGTATTTCTAATTTTTACTTATACATAGAAAGCACTTTGTGTGTGTCTGTTTATGTGTGTGTGTGGGTGTGTGTTCGTCCATTATGGACTCCGAAACGGCCGAACCCATTTTAAAATAAAATTCACACAACTCTATTTAATGTGTCTGGGAATGTTCTTAGAAAGGTTCTGCATTGGAAGACTTCTGATGAGTACCGAAATCGATAATCGAAAAATCGGATTAAAAAAAGACAAAATTCGATTTTGACAAAAGTGAACACCAGCATAACATTATAAGTGCAGATATTTTTTCACCAGATAAGCAAAAGGATCCGGGGTATAGAATCAAAAGCATGTTCTTTTATATGACCGGGGCACGTTCGAAATTTGTAATGCTTTTATATAGATCGCAATAAAAGCATGGTAATTGACTGTTATAATCGAAACTTCAATTCAGGCTATTATATGAACATAATTTTATGAAATCAACAGTAGGTTCTCTACAGTGCAATGTTGATTACAATGGAGTGTGGACTAAGTTACCTCGCAGAGGCATATGAATCCCCGTTGGATAAAGCTTGGTTTTAAACTAGAGCAGGCAATCAATCAACTTGACTGTAAAATAGGCGAGTTCATCAATTTATATAACAATAAATGTATTAAAAGTGTAGAGTATAAGTTGATCCTCTGGTAATCCCAGGAAACATCGGGTCTCCCTGCTAGAGATTGGTAGATATGAACGGCATTAAAACATCTCTTACAAAGGCTGTAAATAGAATATAGTTTCATCAAAGCGTGAGTAGAAATGTGATTGTCTGTACTTTAGTTATTCTGATTTGAGTTATTTATTCTTGTTTCGAAAAGGTCATGTTTTCGTTTCTTTTTCTTACTGGATCTGTATCTTTTGTTTCAATGTTAAAAGGGCAATGCTTGATTTGCGCTTCTAGTTATTGATGCGTGGCTTGCATAAGAATTGTATGTGGTTTAAGCACCCATGCAGGTTTCTACCACATGACCTTTAATGAGATGATAATATTCGATTTATTCAGCTTATTGAATTTAAACTAAACAGAAAATGAGATGAAACTTCTGATAGATTTTTTATAAGATTTTTGCATTCAATAAAACGCAGCAATTCGTTTGTTAAAAAAAGGTTTTGAGCAGATTTAAGATTGATTAACAAAACAGTCGCTTGTTGATCCGATTGTAAAGGTTTATTTGTATGTATTTATTTGCTTCCCCACTAGAATAAATTAGGCACATTGTCGTTTTTTACGGGCAATCTGGCAGGGCCCAAATGAATAAATAGCAATTGCCTGATACGCAGGGTATCCCCCACATTGACCAAAACTGATTGCTTCAAAAGTAGCTGTCTGATATGAAGGGGCGGCCCCACATTGACCAAAACTGATTGCTTCAAAAGTAACTGTCTGATATGAAGTGGCGGCCCCACATTGACCAAAACTGATTGATTCAAAAGTAACTGTCTGATATGAAGGGGCGGCCCCACATTGACCAAAACTGATTGATTCAAAAGTAACTGTCTGATATGAAGGGGCGGCCCCACATTGACCAAAACTGATTGCTTCAAAAGTAACTGTCTGATATGAAGGGGCGGCCCCACATTGGCCAAAACTGATTGATTCAAAAGTAACTGTCTGATATGAAGGGGCGGCCCCACATTGGCCAAAACTGATTGCTTCAAAAGTAACTGTCTGATATGAAGGGGCGGCCCCACATTGACCAAAACTGATTGCTTCAAAAGTAACTGTCTGATATGAAGGGGCGGCCCCACATTGGCCAAAACTGATTGATTCAAAAGTAACTGTCTGATATGAAGGGGCGGCCCCACA
The DNA here is from genome assembly GCF_053919585.1 of Euprymna scolopes. NCBI lineage: Eukaryota > Metazoa > Mollusca > Cephalopoda > Sepiida > Sepiolidae > Euprymna > Euprymna scolopes. The sequence continues at coordinate 156,851,216 of NC_136489.1, read as the reverse complement.
TTGACCAAAACTGATTGATTCAAAAGTAACTGTCTGATATGAAGGGGCGGCCCCACATTGACCAAAACTGATTTATTTAATGTATAATCTGAAGAATAGAAACTACACTTTGATCTTTTACTTCCGGGCAAAGAAGGCCAAGAGACGCACGGAGGCGTTTGAAAGGCGTGTTTGTATAACCACAAAATAGAACTTTACACGAAATAATCTTTTTATGTTTACTATTATTTCATTTTCACTTCAAACAACGCACAGAGACACTTTGATGTAGCGAGCTAATATCAGGGAAGTAAGTTGCAGGATACTATGTAGAGAGTTAAGAAGCAAGATGTATGTTCACATTACACTTGAACTTCTGCATGTCAGTACATTTGGGGAGCAGGAACTCGGAAAGGAGTCCCAACGTCAAGCAGTTCTGGCGAAAAAGTTATTAGAGTAGAATGCTTTCGTACATCTAAGAATCTCTACTCTGTAGGGGTGGAACTTTGCTGCTTGTCGGGTTTGTCGAGCGGGGTTGCCTATGTATATTTTTCTAACATATTATAAACATATATACATACATACATACATGATGATTGCAACGTCTTGTCAGACGAGTGCCACTCCCTCAGACACTTAAAGTCCATGAGCCCAAAAATGACTTCCATTGCCACGGGACCATTTTAATAGACAAATGCCTGAGGGAGTATATATACACAGTCCTAGCTTTGTACGACAGCTAACTCTCTCTCGGTTCAAAATGTTGAGATCCAGCAACAGGCAAGGGCAAGATAGCAAGCGACAAGTTAAACTGCAGACCAGCTTAATGCGGGTACTGGCCTCCCGCTTTATGTTTTTTTTAAATCAGAGATTTGCTTTTCCTAGAATGGTTGCCTTCACCACGGCTTACGGGAGCCCTCTCCACCCCGACACACACATACACACACACAAACAGATACGGTGCTAGTTGGCCGTTGACCCCGAAAAAGGGTTCATTCGCACTTTGGAAGGTCTTGTTTTTAATCCTTCAGGGAGACTCGCCACCCTCCTCACCAAACAAGTCTGGTGAGGGACCCAGTTTAGTCGCCGGTGGCCCGACCATGAGGCAGGTAGTACTGGGTTACATGGTACCAGTGCCATATGACATGACCTGACACACACATACATACATGCATACATACACATACATACACACATGCATACACACATACACACATACATACACACATACATACACACATACATACATACATACACATACATACACACATACATACATACATACACACACATACACACATACATACACACATACATACATACATACACACATACATACACACATTCATACATATATGCACACACACATACATACACATACATACATGCACACATACATATACACACATACATACATACACACATACATACACACATAATACATACATACACACATACATACACACATGATGATGATTGCAACGTCTTGTCAGACGAGTGCCACTCCCTCAAACATTTAAAGTCCATGAGCCCAAATGCCTGAGGGAGTATCTATACAAATATGATGTTACAGAGTCTTAGCTTTGTACGACAGCTAAGTCTCTCTCTTGGTTCAAAATGTTGAGATCAAGCAACAAGCAAGAGCAAGATAGCTAGCAACAAATTAAACTGCAGACCAGCTTAATGCGGGTACTGGTCTCCCGCTTTATGTTTTTTTTTAAATCAGAGATTTGTTTCTCCTAGAAAGGTTGCCTTCACCACGGCTTACGGGAGCCCTCTCCACCCCAATACACATATACACACACAAATATACACGGTGCTAGTTGGCCGTTGACCCAGAAAAAGAGTTCAGTCGACCTTTGGAAGGTCTTGTTTTTAATCCTTCAGGGAGATTATCCGCCCTCCTCATCAAACAAGTCTGGTGGGGGAACCAGTTTAGTCGCCGGTGACCCGACCATGAGGCAGGTAGTACTGGGTTACATGGGACCAGTAGCACATGACTTGACCTGACATACACACATACACACATACATACACACATACATACACACATACATATATACACACATATATACATACATAGACACATACATACACACATACATACACACATACATACACACATACATACACACATACACACATACACACATACATACATACATACACACATGCATGCATACATACATACATACACACATATATCCATACATACACACATACATACATACATACACCCATATATAAACATACATATATATATATATATATATATATATATATATATATTATATTGAATTAAGGATAAAAAAATCAAAGCTCTATATAACCTCATCATATCGGATCAATAAGCAAAATTTAAAAGGAAATTAAAAAAAAATAACCATGACATTTCTAAGCTCGAATTATAAAATATGGCTTAATAACATTAAGAAATTAAATGAGAATGACGGAATATGACGAAAAGTATATACAACATGTAAAGATAAATTGCAGGGTAGTATATACGTAGGTAATATTTAAAAAATCCAATAAACACTATAAAATTATTAGAATCATTAAAGAAGAGCCAATAATAAACGAAAAAAAGACAAAAAAGAAGAGAAACTTAATTAAGAAATGGAGGAGATTGAAACAGTAAATAGGCGATACGGAAATACATACATAAATAGATAAAACGTACATAAAATCCATATAAATATATAAAAATATATGAAAAATATATAAAATATATATTGAAAATATCCAAAAGGTATTAAAAATATGAATAAAATTGTTAAAATAACATTTAGCTTCAAGATGTCATTGTTTAGATTACATAATATAGAAATATATAACCTGTATTCCTTATCTTATATTTAATATCGTTGTTTTCTGTTCTCTTTAATCGTGTGGAGCTTTTCTAATCTTGATAAGATGTGCTTTGTTACAGGGTTACTCTTTGATGATATAGTTATTTTATTCTATTGTGTATTATATATATATATATATATTATTCAAAACTATATATATATATATATATATATATATATATATATATATGTATATAAATATATTTCAAAGGCGTACCAGTGGTTTCATTGCGTTGAATCAACCATAAAATGTTGAATGGAATCAACGCAAATGATACGCAACTTTTAAAAGGGGAAACGACGCAAAGCAAACACATACACACAAAAAAAAACACCGTTCAACGTTCAAGTTCAAATTTCTAAGCTGTAAAAACATAAGAAAGTTGCTGTTTAATTTTTACGAGTTTCTCCAGTGTATTACAAACGCCCTAACCTCTCCATGTTAAAAACGGCTTTCGGATTAAACACCCCCCAAACCTCCAAAGCCCTTCTTAACAATGGGAGGTTGGAAGGCGGGTGTTTATTCCGAAAGCCGTTTTTAAAATGGGGATGTTGGTGTATTTATAATACGCTTGGGCAAGTCGTAAAAGGTAACAAAGTTTCTATTATTTATTGCGAAAATTGCTTAAAATTTATTTGACAAAAAATGATATTTTCTACAAATATTTAATAAGAAATACAAATGAACGTTAGTTTTTTGTGTTTTTTCTGTTTTTTTTTGTTGATGATGATCTACATCTAAAATTTTACTTTACTTTTCCTAAGGTTAAGCCGAGCCGAACGTTGAGAAAATAATTACACAACACTTAAAATTTAATTCACTGTGGATTTGTGTAAACAGTCCTTTGGAAAAACATATTTCAAATAAAGTGGTGTTTATGCACTGATTTTACCGGGATATTTTTAAAAATATTATTTTCACGTCAAATTAAAGTTTCATTATATCTTTTTGTTTATTAAATGGTTAGGTGAAAGTACAGATAACCCGGTCGGTTTCTAATGTGTGGAAAATCTGCCCCCCCAAAAAAATGGGTACTCTGGATAGTAACAAAAATAAAATTACCGCAGTCTCGAAAGATTTCTCCTGTACTGATCGAGGAAAAAACGGTAAAATGTAGTTCACCTTCTGTTTCTCTCTCCTCTCTCTCTCTCTTCCTCTCTTTATATCTCTCTCCATCCATATCTCCCTCTCCCTCTCTCTCAAGCTATCGTTCTCTATATATCACCCTCTCCATCTCTCTTTGAGCCCATTTCTCTCTGTAACCCCCTCTATCTCTCTCCCAGTTCTCTCCTTTCCTCTTTCCCGCTCCCTTTCTGTTTCTAACTCTCCTCCTCTCTCTGTATACCTCTCAATTCCTCTATATCTCTCTATTTCCCTCTAGCTTTCTCTTTTCTATCTATATATCATCCTCTCTAGCTGTCCATCTCTAATCCATCATCCTATTTTAGTCGCCTAAACTAATTAGAGTGAATAAGGCATTGTCAAAACATGGATACATCCTATTTTAGTCACCTAATTTAATTACTGTGTGAACAGACGTTATTTGGAAATTACTGCTACCTTGCACAGCACCACCAGTAACTGGTAACAGCTTTCTAATTAAATTGATTTTAGCAGCCATTCGGTGACAAAATTACATAGACTTAGCCCTTGCTGTATGAAGAATAACTGCGACCTAGCTAACAAGTAGAAGAACCATTAATTCTACTTTGAAATATTCAATTTTTCAAAAATCTCATGTTCGACATCTCCAAAACATCCAGTATCGGGGAAAATATCGCAGAAATACAAACTTATTGTTTGAGATGAATGCACAATGGTACGCAAAAAAACAAAACAAAACAAAAAAAAAACACTTGAGGCTCTTGGTCGATCCTTGCAAAATTTGCGTGGGAATGTCAGACTATTTGGGAATGCAATAATATTGCTTGCAGGAGATGTCAGACAAATGTTACCTGAAATTTCTCAATCAAGACCAGCAGTTGAAATAAGTGCTTGCCTCAAATACTCTACATTTTGGGGCCACGTGAAGACATTAAAATTAACTCAAAACATGGCTGTCTAGTTGCAGAATTCTCGTCCACATAGAAATTTTTGCATCACTTGTGGAGAATTGGGTACGGAAAAGATTAAGTTAAAATAGCAAGAGTAAACAAATGTTTATTTAAAAACCGTCTACAGACTAATAATATTAAAGTTGAATGAATCAACAATTGGTTTTAAAATACAATTACATACATTAATAACGTAATATGTGTACTAGCATATTGATAATTCTAGGACTGTGTCATTTGAAAAGAATTCGTTTTCATTGAACTCATCAATCAAAAATTGCACTTAATTGATAAGTTGTCCTATATCTCTGTCACTCGATATTATTTATTTATCATATATAATGTCTATTAATGATATTGGTGTCACCCTTTTGAATAAATATTAATTAATACTAAACAGAAATATATATTTCTAGGGTAAAATCTCGGAATAATAAAAGGACACAAATTGTAGATTTTATAACGTTTTGCAATTTATGTAATTAATTCAAGTAATTCATTTCTTACAAAACTGCAATTACTCTAACAATCTCGTAAAATGTTAAACACATTTGTCAAAACGATAAAATACATCTATCTTATGACTGTTCTGATTTTGTCCTTTAAGCTTCCGTATTACTTCAGGAGCGGTTTGACAATTATTTATGTATTATTTTTTTAAAAATCTTCCACATAAATATACGTTGAGAAAATGTTGAGTCTCACATTGTACTGAAGTGTTTACGATGTAAATCATAAAAAAGTGTGTTGCTGGCGATGAGACAAGTCACTCGGATATTCATAGCAGACATTTTGGGAACAAGTAAAACAGATAGAAACATGGTTTGGAATATTTAAATATACAGAATATAGACTAAATGTTATATTAAAAGGGGAAGGCCACATATATTAAAGGAACAACATAGTTTAAGCTGAAAATAATATTTGTTAAAAAGAAAAGGTTGGATTTGAACTCAGCATTCAAAAGCTAAAAGCGATTGCATATTGCAATTCTAGGAATACAGCCGATTGTTCATTGTTCTGAGAAATAACTGGGTATATTATGTCAGTTAAAAGAATGGACAATACAAGTTGTAAATAATGATTAACAAATAAGTTAGATATTGAACAATTCAATTTAAGAAGTTTCTTTGTTTGTCATAAACGGGTTTGGACATACATGAGATCCACGTGAAGGGATCGCATGGTGGGGCACGCCTTGACGTTATAAAGAAATTTCAAATATAATCAGAGTAGGGTCGAGTCAGAGAGATAGGCCGAGACAGAGAGCCAGAGAAGAGAGTCAGAGAGAGTCGAATACGTCAGACTGGGAGCTGACGCTCCTTGGAGGCAAATGAGAGACCATATAATCGTAAAAGCTTGAATTCCTGATTCATCAATCATCCGGATGAAGAATAAAGAATCATCATTTGTATTTGTAAACTTGTCTTCGTCGTCGTAATTACAAAGTAAAGGTAAATGTACTTTATGTATCATCTGGGAATGAACTTTTTATAACTTCCTACAAGTATTATGTGTCCACACCTACATCATAAATAATGTCTCCCTCATCTGATATAAAAAAAAAACTGTACATATGTCTCCCTCGCAAGATAACTGCTTTCCCCTTGTTTAAATGTATACCCGTCAACTGTCAACATCAATATACCCACTCGATGATAAACACTCTACCATACACACGAGAAAAACACTCTGAAAAATATACATATACATGCAAACTGAGATACGGCCCTTAATGTAACACTACTATACAACATGACTGATTTTGGTGCCGTTCAAATTTATTATTAAAACAATTATGAGTCTGGATTGACCGTGTCGAAGTCCATAAAATTACGAAAGAAAATGGGAATTTAATAATTAATGAGACATATCACGAATTGTCGAATTCGTTACTGTGGTATTATTTGCTAGTGTTTGCAACTGATGACTAATGTCAACTGATGCAAATATGTAAATTGTCAATTTGTACTATTGATGTCATAATGTATTCCATTATAACAAATACAATATAATAGATTCAGAAACATAGAGCTTGCTTCTGTAATTATTACAAGAAACCGATTTGTCGCAGATGTGAGAAGACGTCGGCACCTACATTAAATGAAAGACAACGGAATCCGAGGGAGAACAGCCATAATGCTGTCCAATTCATGAATAAATATACTTTAAGAATTATACTTGAAAATGTTGGTTCTTCCAAGATAATTCGAATATCCATTAATTGAAGCGAAGAGTAATCAAAGTGCTAATTATCGGTCTAACGTAATTTCCATTGCATACATTCGTAATTATTCGGAATATTTCTTAGAGATTAGACTAATCTTAATGACCATTTCATTGCAAAATTTCCGCACAAATGCAATGCAAGTATTTGCTTAGAATAGATTCCCGATAAAGAACACTGTAAATATATAAATCAAAATATTAGTTACGCTTCCCGGAAGTAAATAGATAAATATAAACAAGCAACCACACATACACACACACACACACACACACATATATATATATCTATAGTTTATATATATATATATATGATGCTTACAATTTCAATGAATACATACGATAATAAAAATAAAAACAGATCTGTCACATGAAATACGTAAAACAAAGCAGTCATGAATCTCAGTGTTTTTTTTTTTGTTTCTTTTTAAATTGAGAGAATCGTTTAAAAACGGTATAATTCCTCAATGATCATGACGACGGTGATACTGACCATTTAATGGTCAGCTAAACTGAGAATTATAGTTCGCAAAAAAGCCGTTTCAATGGTGTCAAAGTGCCTAAACGTATTGATGTTTCCAAATTGAAGGATCCAGTCGTACAAAGTTCCTTGAAATCTGCTTTCAACCAGGTGGATTTCTCAGATTGTAATTGGGAGACAGTAAGAGATACAATATACCAAAAAGGTGTTGAAGATCTTAGATTCTTAGATGAAGATTGGTTTGCTGATAATTTCAATCAAATTAAGCCTCAAATTGATAAAAAGCGGATAGCTTATTTGAAACTTTTCAACGCTTCACCGCTGAACGAGCCAGCGATCGCTGCCCACTTTTCTTCTGTGCGGAGTGAGGTTCAGTTTAGTTTTGTGTGCTCAAAATAACAAAAGAATGGTGGTCTGATCTCTCCAGGGAGATACAGACCGCCCACGATCATAGAGATGTCAAGACATTCTACACTCTGCTTCATCAGGTTTATAGTCCGAAATCCTCTTAAACTTCTCCACACCTGGCGAAAGACGGGAAAACCTTGCTGAAAACCTCAGATGAAATTATGCATCAGTGGCATGAACACTTTCATGATCTTTTTCATAACCCATCCAATGTTGATGTTGCTACAATAGAAAGTATCTCTCAATGTTCCTTTTGTCCGGAACTTGATGTTGAACCGACTCTTGCGGAAACAGTTGACTGTATAAACAGATAAACCCGAACAAAACCCCTGGGCTGGATGGCATCCCTGTTGAGCTGCTGATACATGGTGGCGTCAATGTACATTGTGTGGTCCACTCTTTGATACTGTCAGTATGGCAGTGTGACCCGATTGTCCAAGATTGGGTAGATGCCATCTTGGTTATGTTATACAAAAGAAAGGGTACAAGGTCTGATTGTAGAAATTATCGAGGTATCTCGCTGCTGAGTGCGGTTGGAAAGGTATTTGCGTGGCTCTTGCTAAACCGATTGGAAAAGTATGTATATCCGGATATCCTTTCGGAATCCCAGTCTGGTTTTAGAGGTGGACGAGGAACTGTGGATATGGTGTTTTCTGCTAGACAGCTCTTGGAAAAATGCATTGAACAGCGTATGCTTCTTTGTCAGGTGTTTGTGGACTTAACTAAGGCGTTTGACACACTCAACCGTGAGGCTCTCTGAAAAGTGCTGGAAAAATTTGGCTGTAAACCTGCTTTTACAGACAAGTTCAAGTAACTTCATTGTAGTATTAAAGGTCGCGTCAAGTTCAATGGCCGGATTTCTGAAGAATTCCCCATTAATAATGATTTGAAGCAGGGTGATATAGCTGCACCAACATTGTTTTCGCTCTATTTGACTGCTGTGCTCTGGTATGGTTTCCACGATTGTGATATGGGTGTTTATATTAGATTCCGAACGACTGGAAAGGTGTTCAACCTCAGAAGATTCCAAGCCAAAACACTTGTTAGTGATGGACTTGTTAGGGAACTGTTGTATGCTGATGATGCTGACCTGCTAACACACTCCCCAGCAGATATGCAACTAGTGGTGGATCTCTTTAAAAATGCTTGTACCTGCTTCGGACTGACAGTTAGCATTAAGAAATCTAAAGTCATGTACACTCCCGCTCCTGATGGTCTGCATGTGGAACCTGATATCTATGTCTGTGTAGAGCGTCGTAAAAAAATTAGTCTACCTTGGGAGTAGCTTATCAAATAATGGCACTCATATGCGGAAATAAGACAGAGAATCAGCAAGGCATCTGATGCTTTTGGAAGGTTACAAGATAGAGTCTGGTATGACGTTGATCCAACTCTGGCAACTACAATTTCAGTATATTAAGCATGTGTAGTACCATCCCTACTCTACGCATCTGAAACTTGGACCTTGTACCGATCACATATATAATTGCTCGAGAGTTTCCATCAGGCTTAGACACATTCTTGGTTTAAAGTAGTATAGCTTTGTCCCTGATACATATGTCTTAAAAAAAGCCAAAAACAACCAGTATTGCTACCATAGTTATTAAGAACCAGATGCTTTGGTCGGGTCATCTCATCCGGCTTCAAGACTATCGACTCCCAAAACAGTTGTTCTATGGTGAGCTCTTTCTAGGAAAAAAGACCCCAGCACAAGCCCAGAAAACGTTTTCGTGATAGCATCAAGGAGAGCCTGGTGAGCTTTCATACTCCTGTTGACAGTTGGGAATCCCTAGTGTATGATCGCAAGTAGTGGAAGACACGGATATACAGGGGTGCAGAACACTTTAAAGCAGCCAAAATAGACCGTGCGAAGCTTAAGAGAGCATGTAGGAAATGCCAAACCTTGCCGCCCAACCATGGAGATCTCTGGATCTGTAAGGTGTGTGATCAGGCTCTGTTGTCCAAGGCAGGTTTTGTTAATCACATGAAAGCCCACGATAATATAGGTTCCGCTGCTGTTAGTTTCATACAAATCAGTGAACGTTTTCAGTGTCATGTCTGCTTGAGGGTGTGCAAGTCGCTGGCAGCGCTAAAAAGTGATCTTCCGGCAGATGGACTTTTAGTGACTGAGGGAGGGGCTCTCATCTGGCAAGACGTTGCAATCATAATATATATATATATATATATGCATATATATATATGTGTACAATTATTAATTTATTATTTAAATATGTATAGAAATATTTTTACGTTCATAAAATTAAGATATTTACATGTATATGCACGTAAAATACTTAAATAAATATTTCAATAATAAATTAATAATTGCAAAAAATACCTGCTATAATGTGAGGTGACTAGTAAACAAAGGACAAGTAACTTCTCTTTTAAAAAATGAGTGAAATAAACGACAAGATACCACAGAATCGATTATAAAAGAATAAATAAATCAACAATTTTGTATATATATATATATATGTATATATATATATATACATATATATATTGTATATATATAAGGTTATTGAAAAAATAATGTCGTTTTTTTACGTTCAACTTCATGTCAAAAAGGACATCATTTTTGCACTAAACTAATATATATATATATATATATATATATATATATCTAAATGACTACTTTAAATACAGTTCCTGATTTCAAAAAAAGAAAAACCAAAAGGTAATTATATATCTATATATTTTTAAATCAAATTTATTATGTAAATTCAAAAATATATATATATTTTTTGTACTCATTTCTATCTCTAACCTATACCAATTTTCTTATTAATTTTCTTATAAATTTTAAATCAAAATCTTTTACTTCAATTTTTCAGATTCATCTGCCTTACTTTTAATGCTAGGTTTATTTTTACTGTCTTTTCAATTCAATAGAAATCCTCCTAAATTTGCTGATGAGGAGACCGTGCTTACCAAAAAAACTATGTATAATTGTTCTACGTGACTTCATGTATACCACAAATAAAAAGCACGGATTTCCGAAACGATCGTAAAGATAATTGACTTTGTTGTTGTTCCTTCTTATGAAACTGATTTTTAATTTAATTAAATTTTGATTTTTAAATTTAAAAATTTTTTTTTAAATTTTTAAATTATAAATCACATTACTTAATATTGAATTAACTCTAGGGCATTTAACTATCGAGCTTATTATATATCTAAATTACAACGAGCATTTCCTGTATTTTAATTAAACTAGTAATTTCACTATTACATTAAAATACACTTAGCTCTTTTGACTATTATTCTAATCTCCTTTAAATTATATATATATATATATATATATATATATATATATATATATATATATATATAT
>NC_136489.1:156809878-156829878 GCF_053919585.1 Euprymna scolopes | reverse complement strand
AGTGGGGCCGATTAGATTAGCAACTTTTTTTGGACCCTGTCCAAGAGGGAAAGACTAGTGTTAGATGAACCAGCCGAGATGTTGCAACAATATTCCATGCATGGGTGAATGGTGGCGTTGTAAAGGTACAGGATACTCTCAGGTGTGAGGAGTCTTCTAGCTCGATAGAGGGAACCCACCTTCTTTGCAGCAGCCCTTGCAATGTCCTCTATGTATTTATTCCAGTTCATATTGCCCGCAAATGTTAAGCCGAGGAATTTGAAGGTAAAATTGTCAGGTAGGGTGCTATTTGTCATGGATATAGACAGTTGGAAAGGAGTATTGTTATTGTTAAACAAAAGCAGCTTAGTTTTACTAGCATTAAATGCTACCATCCAATTGCAGTCCCATTCCACTATAGCCTGGAGGTCATTTTGTAACAATTCTGCCATTATCATAGATTTATGTACATCTAAATGTACATGATGCACATTAAAAATTAAATTTATTCAGTCTTTGTTAATAAAATTTAAATATTATAAAACATCATTCGTTTCTTGCTTTATATATAAAAAGTACAATTGTTGAATGTTAATCTTTCGATTATTTTCGTTTTTCTTTGTGGACGCATGCGCAATTAAAAAAAAGATTAAAACCGAACGAAATTAAAATTTCCGTTCCATTTTTAAAACAACCGTAAAACAGACCGACATCCGCAAGTTTTACCTGAATGAAAGTTGTTCGAAAGTATTTTGTGTTAATAATTCGGTATCTGCTATTCTAATGCGTAACTGGAATTGTATCATAATGCGCGACGATGTTTCGTAGACAGCAGTCGCTGCATTGAAATACAGAGAGGAAAAGTAGGAGGTAGCAGGACTGGTGACGTCAAGCGGAGATAGCCGCAGCAGGAGAAGACGCAGAGAGAGAGAGAGAGAGAGAGAGAGAGAGAGAGAGCGGAGGGGGAAAAGACGTGACGGCATGAACAACAGAAAACGACAGCAGACGACAAAAGTTTACTAGTCTGTGAAAACTCTGTGAAAATTGGTTATGTAAAAATGGAAAGCCGAGACCGGAAATAAAAGTGTCTCTTCAAAAAAAGTGAGTTCAAATATTTGTTTTATTTGTTTGGCACTTTTATAGGGTCGACAGAACAAAAAGAAGGAGGAAATGGAGATGCCCCTCCATAACGTTACAGAGTGGATAATGTGAAGGTTCGTCTTGCACAAAAACAATATAAGTTATAGTAGACACCAAGCCGAATCCAAGCTGATCATATACTCCAGGGAAAAAAGGGCCGTAGCACGGAATATGTAGTATACATATGATGGCTTGACACTGTGGACACTTGAGTGAGTCAGAGAACACGCTACCAACTACAGCGAACATTAGAGATCAGAATTCCAAGTAGAGACGCATCATAGTTTAGTAAAGCGTGCTATTCACGAGCAATTTGGTAGCTTAGGATACGTAACACGTAAAGCTCCCTATTAACCCAGTTGGATACATGAATTAAACTTGAAATTACTAAATATTATCATTCCGAAATTGTTATGACATTTCGCGAATGGATGAAATATATGTTGAAACCAAATCTCACGGATAGGGAAAGGGGAGAGTCATCGGTAGGACGATAACCCATCTATTTTTTGCTGGCTGGGAAGCATTTGCCAGACCGTTGCCCACTCAGATAAAAAGCAAGCATTGACTGCACGTATAGTGATGCTATCTATAGGTCTATGTGTTGCACAAAAGTTATAGTGCTATCGGCATAAGAAATTGGGAACGCAGTTAAATAGACGCAGTTATAATGAGATGCTGCAATGTCCTTTTATGTAAGCGAGTCATTGATGAGAAGAAAAAATAACATTGGCGCAATAACACTTTCGATGAACATCCAGTGACACAAGTTCCCTGAAGCCGATCAGCAAAACCGTTATAGATCCAAGAAAATAGCCAACCTCGGACGCCAAATAAAGGCAGTTTCTGTTGCCGGATCGAGTGAGGAACGGTACTAAATACGTTGATAAGATCAAAACATGCCGAAACGGTGTACTTCTTAGCCTCACTTTCGGAGGCCAAGTGCCAGTAAAGACAGGCAGAATGTTTCGCGGCATGTTGTGATTCTTGAAAACCAAACTGACAGGAATCAATGAGCTTATGTTTAATGAGGTGTGAAACAAGGGCATCGTTGTTCAATGACTTTGCCAAGATAACGAGTCAGAAAATTTGGACGGTATCAAGATTAATTAAATCTGCCATCTTTCAGCTTGTAGAACAAAACCTCAACAGAGATCTTTCATGGAAGAGGCATCCTACCAAATAAACATGACAGGTTAATAAAGATGAGCAAGGGATTTCGCTAAGAAGCAAAAACACCGATTGAGCAGAACATATATATATATATATATATATATATATATATATAAAAGAATAAAATATATAAAAAATATATATATATAAAAGAATTTTTACCCTTCACCGGACTGTCCATTCATGTGAAATCTTTTTATCATTTTTCTTTTGCCTCCTGTTCCCCTTACCTCACCTTTTTTTTTAAACCAAGTAAGATCTGTGACTTACTTGTAGTTTCATTAAATACTTTTATATGCAAAATCCGATCCTGCATTTTGCTAATTCCTGCCCTCTGATGAGAAGGAGAGTATTTCTTCGAAACTCCGCGGATTAAGGACTATCCACTTATCTTGTGTTTCCTTTTTTATAAAGTAAATATGTTTTTAACTCTTTTTCAAGATGTCTTTTAACATGTTTTATTAATCATTTATTCATATATATATATATATATATATATATATATATATATATATATATATATATATATGTACATATAATATAAACATATATATATGTGGATAAGAATATATATATATATATATGTATGTATATATATATATATATACTTCTATAAATTTGAGTGATTTTGTGTATTAATATTCATATTATAAACCTTTTTTTCTATTCATGAAAACAAATACAGTACTGTTATATATGGGTCGTGGAATTGCATTCATCTGCAAATGAATTAACTAATTTCCATATACTTTAAAATATTCATTTTAATTAATTCCCTGTTAGTTTTTTTTTTTCAGTTTTCTTACGGGGATGATCATCTTTAGTTAACTATTACCTGTAATTATATTCATGCCGATATTCTATATGATTTCTAATTGCGTAATATTTGCGTAAAAATGTTATAGTAAACACAAACCTCTTTCTATATATATTTATGAATGTGTATCTATATTTGATTAAAAACATGTCCAAATAACAACTTTTGGGCGCCATTATATATAATATGCCTGCTGAAATTAAAACGACCGCTCGTCGAATGGAAAAATGATATCCAGAAAGATCGGAAAAAATAACTCAGTCGTGTTCAATTAAACGTCTTTAAAAATGATTTGCTGCCAATATATATATGTGTATATATATATATATATATATATATATATATATAAATATAAATATATATATATATATATATATAATGTTATTTGTTTGTTTTTTTGCGATACGTTTTTTGGATGAATTTAATTATTTACGAAAGTTCATTTTTACATAAATGCGAGTTGAGAACAATTTCCCTTTTAACCAATTTGGTACCCCCACCCGGCCAGCGTTCGAATCTTGCTAGTTTCATCCACTCTGATAAGTCCTAGACAATGAAACGCGTGTCAGTGGATAATTATATTTTGAAAGCAATATATATGCCGCTCCTCATGTGGTGGTACCCAAATTGGTTAAAGGAAAAATTATTCCCAACTCGCATTTAAGTAAAAATGCACTTTCGTAAATAATTAAATTCATTCAAAAAACGTATCGCAAAGAAACAAAAACAAATAAAATTAAAATAAATCGCGATATATCCAATCAGTCGACGAGATGGACCAGCGGATAAAGTTGTCAGGCTCATTACTGTCGGGGTTCCGATTTCGAATCTCGCTAGATCCAGCCACTTAGATGAGTCGTAGGCGACGAAACAGCTGTCAGTGGATAATTACATTTTAAAAACCATATATATATATATATATATATATATATATATATATATATATATATATATATATATATATATATATGACTACTTCATTTAATCATATAAATTAATATACGAAAGTTATGTTTTATGCGTAAACTTTAAGTATTTACTTCAACGGTGCTGAACGGTAGGTAGAGCTAGGTAGTAAGTTATAAAAGTATATGTGGCAATTAAGCTACCAAGGATATTCCGAGTTTCACCCACGGTAAGATTCGTAAGGCTTATGCATAAGTCTGACGGAGCCTAGTGTGGATGCAAGTCGGAATATACTGCGTAGTTTAATTGTCATTTATATTGTTATAATATTTTTTTTTTACATGGGTGTCACCACTTATCAAGGCCCAGAGGCCACTCAAGGATAAGGGTTAATAGGTATACATTAGTCATTGTGATTTTAGCATAGTAAACAGTGGGAATTTAGTAACTTGGATTACTTAGGGGGACGATTCAATTAGAACTTGTTCACATTGGACTTTTTCTTTTTTTTTTCATAGGTATCAACACATTATCAAGGCCAAGAGGCCACTCAAGGATAAGGGTTAAAGAGTGTACAGTAGAAATTGGACAATATAATAATCATTAGTAATGAAAATTTGTTAAATTTGGTAACTTATATGGAACGGCTCATCAAGAACTTATTTACGTTAGACTTGAAGACAACCATATTGTAGTCAGCCGGAAAGCAGGAAAACGGAAGACAATTCCACAGGCGTGCAGTTCTAATAAAAAAGCTTTGTTCATGGAATCTACGTTTAGGTTTAGGCACAGATAAAGAGTGGGGGGAATTATTGATAGTGTTTACAGCTAGACGAGTGTTTCTTGTGAAAGTTTTGCGAGGGGGACCATAGATTGAAGCTCAGTCGAACACTTTCCATGAAAATAACGATACATCAGAGACAAACTCACAACATCTCTTCTGTGAGATAGAGGTTGCAACGAAGAGAAAAGGACATCTCCTACGAGGCTACGAAGTCTATTTTGAACTCTATCAAGGCAGGACAAGTCCTTTCTAGCAGTTCCTGCCCAGATGTGGCAACAGTATTCCATCCTTGGACGTACCTGGCTCTTATATAAATAGAGAATAACATCAGCAGTGAGATATCTACTGGATCAATAGAAAGATCCCACCATTTTTCCAGCTGGCTTGGCAACAGATTTGATGTACGTGTTCCATTTAAGATCAGGAGTAATGGTCAAGCCAAGAAGCTTGTCAAAACTTGAGGCCTCCTGAAGACGAGAGCCATTCATTTCAATTGATGCCAGATGGGGATCAGAATGTTGATGATGTAAAGAGAGAAGCTTGGTTTTAGATGCATTAAAAGTAACCAGCCACTCCTTTCCACATTGTACTACATGCTCAAGATCAGAGGAGAGAGAATTGGAGAGAACTTGGTCGTTTACTGTCTTAGATGTGCTACCATAAATGGTAGTGTCGTCAGCATAAATGTCTATAAATGATGTAAGGATGTGATTTGGAAGATCATTAATGTAGATCAGGAAAAGAGTTGGGCCCAGGATGGAGCCCTGAGGGACACCGGCATTAATACTGTGGGCTTCTGATTTTTGCCCCTCAACTACTACTCTTATGAACCTATCAGAAAGAAATGATTTAATAATTGAGAAGACATTTCCAGCTATACCATAGCTAGAGATCTTATGAAGTAAACCTTTATGCCAAACCCTATCAAACCTTACGATATATATATATATATATATATATACACATATATATATATATATATGTGTGTGTGTGTGTGTGTGTATGCATGTATGTATGTGTGTGTGTGTAGAAAGAGTGACATAAGGAACAAAACGAAAGTCAAGTAAATAGAAAGAGATTATATATAAAAAATAGTGATTTTTACTGCTGATAAGAACGTTTATAAAATCGACAAAGGCATGTATGGTATTGGGACACTTTAATTAATGGTTACCGCGTAAGGATATTCAATCTTCTGGATTTTATCTCTCGTTTGTGACAGCGGCATTGATTGAGCATAGATCGAACGGTCCGTAAAAACGATCTGTAAGATCCCTAAAATGCCATTAAATACATTAATATAATTCGCGTGTACGTAGCGAAGAACACTACATCAAGTGATGAACAGATTCCAGAAACAGACATTAATATACACGACAAACCGGATCAGAAAAATCAACAATTATGTATTTTTCTTGGAATCTGCACAATATATTAGAGAGAATAACACACCACGTAGCTGATTTTATAGGAAAATCGAAACTATATGAGCTTTTAAGTGCATTGAGCTTAGGACATGTAGCGAATACATTTGAACAGCGCGGAAAAGAACAACGAATCAAAGTGAATAGCTTGGAAGCCTGTTTAAAAAGTGATGAACTCTTTCTTGTTTTCAGAATTTTAGTTTTCTAATATTTCAAATGACACTGACTAATTTTAATCATTTTTTTTTTCAGAAATAAAAATTATTTACTAGTAAATCAAACACTATTCAATAAAACTATGTTAGTTTCACTAAGAACACTCAATTTCGAACGTTTTCATTATATTTTTGTCATTTATTATAATCTGTACAAATTATAATCTAAATGCTTGCAGTATTACCACGCCTCGAAATATGTTCTACTTACTGTATTTAATACTGCAATAACCGCATGGATAATTTTTAAACAACAATTGATTTATAGAATAGTCGCAAATCAACAAGAAGTTTTTTAAAATCGCAATCAGTATTTATTCTTAAAAATAGGGTTCATTAAAGTTATGGTACGTTTACAATCTCCTATAATATGCATCACATCTCACCTGTCTGTTTAAATATATGTATGTATGTATGTATGCATTTATTTCTGTATGTTTGTATGTCCTCCTAGAAATTTCGACAGAGGCGGCGGATTGTCACAAAATCGGTATCGTTTCGAAGCTCAATCCTTCGGACGACGAATATCGAAAAATTGTCAAAAAACATTAATGATCTTCACCCTAAACATGGCCCATTTTTACAGGGGGTCGCTTTCTTCGTCGATATTTTCGAAAGCCATCGTCTTCTTTTCGATTGACTAGCCTTAATTTAAACCTACACGACTTCGTGTTTGGCGTGTTTTAACGTTTACAATCTCCTATAATATGCATCACCTCTCACCTGTCTGTTTAAATATATGTATGTATGTATGTATGTATATCTGTTTAAATGTGTGTATGCATTTATTTATGTATGTTTGTATGTCCTCCTAGAAATTCCGACAGAGGCGGCGGATTGTCAAAAAATGGGTATCGTTTCGAAGCTCAATCCTTCGGACGACGAATATCGAAAAATTGTCAAAAAACATTAATGATCTTCACCCTAAACATGGCCCATTTTTACAGGGGGTCGCTTTCTTCGTCGATATTTTCGAAAGCCATCGTCTTCTTTTCGATTGACTAGCCTTAATTTAAACCTACACGACTTCGTGTTTGGCGTGTTTTAACGTTTACAATCTCCTATAATATGCATCACCTCTCACCTGTCTGTTTAAATATATGTATGTATGTATGTATGTATGTATATCTGTTTAAATGTATGTATGCATTTATTTATGTATGTTTGTATGTCCTCCTAGAAATTTCGACAGAGGCGGCGGATTGTCACAAAATCGGTATCGTTTCGAAGCTCAATCCTTCGGACGACGAATATCGAAAAATTGTCAAAAAACATTAATGATCTTCACCCTAAACATGGCCCATTTTTACAGGGGGTCGCTTTCTTCGTCGATATTTTCGAAAGCCATCGTCTTCTTTTCGATTGACTAGCCTTAATTTAAACCTACACGACTTCGTGTTTGGCGTGTTTTAACGTTTACAATCTCCTATAATATGCATCACCTCTCACCTGTCTGTTTAAATATATGTATGTATGTATGTATGTATGTATGTATGTATATCTGTTTAAATGTATGTATGCATTTATTTATGTATGTTTGTATGTCCTCCTAGAAATTTCGACAGAGGCGGCGGATTTTCACAAAATCGGTATCGTTTCGAAGCTCAATCCTTCGGACGACGAATATCGAAAAATTGTCAAAAAACATTGATGATCTTCACCCTAAACATGGCCTTTTTTTTACAGGGGGTCGCTTTTTTCGTCGATATTTTCGAAAGCCATCCTCTTCTTTTCGATTGACTAGCCTTAATTTAAACCTACACGACTTCGTGTTTGGCGATGGACGCAGCAGCAAAGACTTCAAGTTTTCTTTGTTTTTCACGTAACGTGCTTTTCCTACTTCACGGTACGGGTTCGAACCTGCCTGCCTACTACCACTTTATCTATTTATTTATTTATTTATTTTGCTCAACAGCCCCCAAACATCCGGGAACCTCCATGTACTCAGGCTAGTCTATAATAGAAAACTCACCTGTTTGTTTTAATGTATGTATGTATGTGTGTATGTGTGTATGTATCGTAAAAACTTTTGACAGCGGCGACGGATCCTGACAAGATTGGTGTCATTTTAATGCTCCCCGTCTCGGACGACAAATATAAAATAATTGGCCAAAAACATTAATTCCTTCACCCGAAATGCCGTCGTTTTGTATAAAGAGTCGATATTTTCGCCGTCATTTTAGCTAGTCATCGTCACCGTTAAATTGAGTTTGGTTAATTTCAACGCTTCTCACTCCCAGTCGCATGATAAAGACATCGGCTAAGACGTCAAATTTTACTTTCTTTTCCACCTTCGCGTCGTGTCTGCCTACTACCACATTTTTTAAACACCTCTCTTCACCCTGGCCGCCTATTGTTGTTTTGCTTCCCTCTCCACGCTACTACCATTTTTTAACAGCTCTCTCCACATTCACGGGTTCGATCCTGTCTTCATACTACCACTTTTTTTTTTTACACAGTGATCACAACTTATCAAGGCTCGGAAGCCACTCAGGGATAAGGGTTATTGCAAGTACATTACGTTAGTGTGGAGATTTGATGAAGTGTTTAATTAGGGGGCGGTTCATTAGGAATTTGTAAACATTGGACTTGAAGACATCCAAGTTGTAGTCCGGAGGGAAGCAGGCAGACGGAACAGAGTTCCACAGGCGTGCAGTTCTAATAAAGAAGCTTTGTTCATGGAATCCGCGTTTTGATTTAGGCACAGATATAGAGTGGGGGAAATTTTTCACAGTGGATTCAGCTAGACGGGTGTTTTTCGTGAAAGATTGGCGAGGGGGGACCAGGGATTGGAGTTCAGACGAGCACCTGCCATGAAAATAACGATAATAACGATAAAACCACATTTTTTTTGCTGAACACACAACTCCAAACACCCAGGCAAGGTCGGGCACCCAGGCTAGTTATGTATGCATTTTCTTATGTATTTTTAAGCATTTGAACTTCGTTACTTTCTGAGTTTTATTGTATCATTTCCAAATTCAGCCATGACAGAAATGCAGATAAACATGTCGATAATATGTGAAAAAAAACATGGATGCATGTAAAATTCTTACTCTTAGTTGATATTTGAATTCTCAAACAACCTTTATTCATGAATGTTCATCAATTTAGGTTCCATTGCTATTCAAGAATATGAGAGGACTTTGTAGAAAGCGTTTATCAGTAAGACTATGTGACCCTGTATGGGAATTTAATCTTATTAGATATCTTCTATCTCTGATTTTATCTGGGAATATTTCAAATATAAAAATGTCTCTCAAAAGAATCCTTAGACAATTCATGATAGAAGAGTTTCAGTGGTACAACTCAACTAGAGATAATGCCAGTATTGTGGTGCGTTTAATTTAAAACGTTTATTTTAGTCTACAGTTCTTCCAATTTCCACAATTATTTCATCTGTCTAACATGCAATGCCCGCCATAAAATACATGCTCTTTAATATAAATATATATTTGTTTGCGATACACGTTTGATGGAATACTACATATTGATTGTTCATTTTCTCTCTCAAATGATGTTTGTCTTTCAGAAAAGCAATAATGTGTGTTCTTCGCTTTTTGTTTAATCCAGAAAAAAGAAAACTTTCCCTTTCCTTATATCGTACTTTAGCCCTCGCATTATATGTTAGATTTAAAAAAAATAGAAGTATATATCCGTTTACCACATGTCGCTTGCTTGTTTTTTACTGTCGAGTATTTTAGCTCCGTTCATAGTGTAGTTTTATACTTTTTCGTTAACTGTTTCTATGAAAAATCAACACCAATAAGGAGATTAACATCATTACTGGTCGTTTCTACCGTAGATCATATAAGTAGTACCCAAAAGAAGTTATTAAATTAAGATAAGATATAAAGGAAAGATTACATTACGAAAACAAACTTTCTCATTGACGACAATGGGCATTGCCAGTCTTTCTTTGAATGCCCCAAATTGAAATCGTCTATCTTCAACTGTCAGACACTGGTATACACTGGCGGTTACTCGATGATATCAAATCACCTGTAACTGCCAGTTCTTAACACGAGTAAGTCACGATGAGCACTATTGGCAACATCGCGTGTCTTCAAATATCGGGCACTGTCATCCATTGACGGGCACCGTCATCTATAGTGTCCCTTGCTCATTTAATGTGGTTACTGTCATTTGGTGTTAGTGGACGAAAAAATAGTAATACTAATAAAATACTTGTACTACTATTATTAGTGCGAATAATAATAATAATAATAATAATAATAATAATAATAATAATAATAATAATAATAATGTTAAAAAAGAAGATTTATCTGACAAAACTAACAATTCAAAAAGTAGATTGATAAAGTCTACACATTAGAAGTTGTTCTTTATTAAAATATCGCGCAAGATATATATTCTTATCAAGCAGGACGTAAAATATTCCCACGGATTGTGTCAAATTTAATGGAGGAGATAGCCACTCTCTTTGGCATAAGCAATTTGCTTACGGTTAAAAAACAAGCAAAAATTGATGAGAAGTGAGAGCTTTAGTCAGTTCTTTTGCCGTGTCATCAATATCCTGACTCACAGGATAATATGTGAGGTCAAAAAACATTGAGTTACCTCCTTTTCAAGTAACCGCCCTAACTATTCCACCCCTAATTCAGTTGACATTTACAATTCTTGTTAGTATCTGCACAGAATTTTAAATGGTAACTAAATTAAAGGAATAAAATTTTAAGATGGTGAACATCATGAACTTTGGAATATAGACTTTTGTAATTTAATCTGTATATTAATCTGTTACAGGAAAAAGGGGTATCGCCTTTTCCTGTAAGTCAGAAGGACATTCGATAAGTCGAAAATGAGATTAGGATAGACCGAGATTCGAACTTTGTAAGCAAGGTTAAGAAATAGATTAGAAGATGGAATGCTAGAATTTCGCAATTGTTAAATTTCATATATGACAGTTTAGATATGTTTGTATTGTAAAAAGAATTTAATTGCGCATTCTTTTATGGAAATTGAATTTGAAAAAAAGTCAGCTAAAAAATAATGAACAATACAATTTAAAAACATATTGAAAAATAAGTTAGGTTGAAAAATAGGTTAGTGGGAATTCTTTGTTGCAGAAGTGTGTTTTTGAAATGTATGTTTTAGCCACGTGAGTCGATCACGTTTTGAGACGACACATTTGACGTCATAGCAAAAATGAATTCTCAATATAGAAGCTAGTTTCAGTCGAGTCAGCGGGTCAAATATCAGAGGGAGTCGAGTCCGGATCTATCAATCAGAGAGTCGGTCGGGCAGTTCTGACATAATCAGAGGAGGGCCCTTTTAGAAGCGAAGGGAGAACGTTTTACTCATGTAGTACGACTTTGAATTCCTTGACGTCATCATCATTCGACCTGTCGATCCGATAATAAAGAAGTTATCATCATGTTTTTGTAAAACTGTGTCGTGTCATCATTCAACAGCAAGAGGTAACGTGTGAAACATCCTTAATATGAACTTGGTCTCCCTCATCGTTATTATGTAACTCCTACAAGAAATGTATCTCTCTCTCTTATCATCTCAACCGTATAAATGTATCTTCCCCTCATCATTCTTATATATATATATATATATATGTCCGCGCCTCTTTGAATGTCCCCTATGCAGCAAATCTAGTTATCTTTTATCATAGTGAAAATGCATCTGTTGACTACGCGTGTCATCATCACGCATACATTGTCACTATAGACAGTATATTTTACATAACGGCAATCACCCACAAAAGTTAAAATAAAAGATTTGTTAGTATCATTTATGGAAATGATACAACGTAAAAGAAAATCACGGTGACAGAAAACACCTGTCAAATTTATATAGTTTGGAAATCTTCCGTTCATCCTGATCGCTTCCATCCTATCACTACGAGATGAATACAAAAAGACAATTCCAAGAAGCTTCAGTGTAGCAATATTACTCAATCCAGTCTCACAATTAAAACTCGAGAACACGAGGTCATTTCAATTAAATAAATCTCACCTGTCTGTTTAAATGTATGCATCTATGTACGTTCGTATTCCTGCAAAAAACTTTCGACAGAGGCGACGGATTTTCTGGAGATCGTTATCATTTCAAAGCTCGACCCTTTGGATAACAAATATCGAAAAATTGGTAAAAAGTATTAATTTCTTCACCTTCAACTAGACACTTTTCTCTTTTGTCGCCGATGTTTTCGAAAGACATCCCCCTCTTTTCGAGTGACCACCCTTAATTTAAACCTACGTAACTCCCGGTTTGGTAATGGACGAAACAGCAAAGAGGTCACGTTTTTTTACGTTCTTTCCCTCCTTCACGGTACGGGTTCGAGCTTGCTTTACTACTACCCCCCCTTTTTTAGCTTAACACACACATCCAAACACCCAGTCAACGCCGGGCACCCAGACTGGTTATTATATAAGTAATAGGAGCTGTAATTTACTAGATAATTTGAATACTTAGTGGTAAAAATGTGTTTGTTATCAGCATAAACGCTCTGCCTGTGTAAGAGGGGGAAAGATAAAAAGAGTGAGTAAAACAGAAAGAGAGAGAGAGAGAGAGAAAGAAAAATAGAAGTAAGTGAGATATAATTGATGAACATGGGCGGAGAAGAAATTTGAGATTCGCATGAATATGAGTTTCCATCTATAAATATAAAGGCAAACATGTTTATGTGTGTGTGTGCGTGCGTGTGTGTGCGTGTGTGTGTACGTGCGTTTTCGTGTATCTCCAAGAAGGCTTTTTTTCCGAGAACAAAAAAAAAAAAGCGAACAGACTCGCGGTAAATAAAACACTGCCCCTCTATACTGGGACAATTAGTATTTTTGGACCCAACCAGAGTACCCCTTTTCCCTTTTTTTCGGGGATTTGGTTTAACCCCACTTTAAAACGACCTCGTGTCACATTTTGCTTTGGTGGGAAAGCAAATAAATACTAATAAAATAACTTTTTTTCTGTTGTTCTTGGCCTTCGGGCCGAGATCAAAGTGTAGTATCTGACCGGCAGATACTGCAAGCAAAGACCATATGTGGGGGCAACCCCACATATAAGACCTTGGTCAATGTAAGGGCAACCCTTCATACCAATTGTCACTATCCAGCTCCCTTACTCCCCGGGGAGTTGGTCTCCATTTCCCCTCCACTCCTCACATTAAAAATCGACCTTGTGTCTAATTTTCTCAGTGGGGGAGCAAATAAAATAAGCTAATAATTTTCTCAGTGGGGGAGCAAATAAAAAAAAAAAGCTAATAAAATAATTGTTTTTCCTTTTGTTCTTGGCCTTCGGGCCGAGAGCAAAGTGTAGTATCTGTTCTGCAGATGCTACACTTCAGGTAATTTGTCCCAGTCAATGGTGGGAAACCTCTCTATACTGGGGCAACTTCTATTTTCGGACCCAACCAGAGTGCCCCTTTTCCCTTTTTTTTGGGGGGGGGGGCTGGTTTAACCCCCACTTTAAAAACGACCTCGTGTCACATTTTTCTTGGGTGGGAAAGCAAATAAATACTAATAAAACACTGTCCCGCACTCATAGTTGACGTCATTAATTCGTCAAAAACGAGCACCTGCCAAGTCGCACTTTTTTTCCACACTTTATTATTTTCCAACTGCGCGTCAAGGCTTCGTTTTTTTTTTTTTGTTTTCATTTACCCCAAAACACACACACCTCCAAACACCCGGGTAACGCCGGGTACCCCCGCTAGTATAAAAGTAAAGAAGATATGTAAATATCGAAGCCAAATAAATGCCCGTTACACATTGACAAAAGCAATATCAAAATCTTATTATGTTATTATCCTGAATTCATTTTCTAATATTTCAATTTTATTGCAATATTTGCTAATATTTGAGAACATACTGAATAAAATAAACGTTTTATTGGTTTGCGTTCTATAAACGTTTCACTCATGTATTCTAATATTTTTATTATTCCCATTTTATTTTCTAATTTTATTTATATTTGTTTGGTTGAATATATGGCTACAAATTTATTACGTGTTATTTAAAAATAAATATAAAACATAGATAAATTGAAAACATACACACACAGCCAAGATTAAAGATCTGTGTTTTTATTAAAGAGACAGTTACACACTGGAAACTCACAGAAGACTATGAAAGTATATTATAAAATGGTATATTTTAAACGAACATTAGGAAACATTACATTGAAAATCAAAATATCAGTATGATAAACTCGCGCAAAGAACGTCACTTTTTTTTTTAGTTAAATACCTTCCCGTTAAATATTCTAAACGCCCAATTGCCATCACTTTTAACGGATTTGAAACTGAGAGTTATTACAAATGACGAATAGAAGAGTTAATAGGAGCTTAAGAAAATATTGGTATTCGAGGAAACATTTATTCGAACAGCACTTTTCCAATTGTATAGTTGTTAATTTCTTAATGATATGTACCCAAGGCTGGTACCACGGAAGGAAAACACGGAACACGGATTAGATATAAGAAATATGTATAAACGAAATAGTTTAAAAAGATAGGATAAAGGCTAAGCGGAGCTTACTATCCAATAGTGTTCAACATGGGTAGTCGAATACACTACACACTACTGGTGCAACTAGTAATGCTACGGTATTACGATACTGCCCATTGAGAGTGTTATCTCACATTATGATATAGTTTTAGAAAGAGTCCATAATGCAGGTGGTCCTGGATATGACCTAAAACTATATCCGATGGCGAGGCTCCACCCTTTAATTGCCATTGCTCCCAGGTCCACTCTGACCCGGAGTGGTAGTACCTGTTAGGGTACCAACTATGGGGTAAATAGAATCTGACTTTAAAAAATATGTATACTCCATTAAAAATCGTTCCTCAAAATAACTGGATTCGGCATTAAATAACCTGAAAAAGGTTGATATGCCGTAAGACAAAAACAACCAACCAACCAACCATAATGAAGGTAAGTTTCGGTCCCACAACATTAGCCTGCAACACAGAGTACGATTTTACATGCGATTAGAGGATGTTTAATCTAAAACATAAAGGCATACACAATCCATAATTGTTTTTAAATGAAACAGTCATCATCATCATCATCGTCATCATCATCATCATCATCATCGTCGTCGTCGTCGTCATCATAATAATCACCATCATTATTTAGTTTCACTCCATTTGAAGGGGCATCCTTTAGATGCGGATCGGAGCATGCCTCGCTAAGAAGACAGTCTGTAAGCATGTGCGCGGCGATAGTTTGCAAGTCGTCCTATACATAGCCGGACTTGTGCAGGTTGCCCCATGTTTTGGCAACCTTCGCTTGGACCAGTTTGACTGTTACCCACTCTTTTCGGAAAAGTTCAGAGCCTGTTGCGAATATCATTTTCCAGTACTGGAAGAGTCCTGCTGGTCTTGCTTTTTACTGTCGAAAACAATTATACAGCATATGTGTGTTATAGCTAAGAATTATTGCAAAATCAACATAGTTTCTTCCTGTGTATGATGACATGATACTGGAACATCTATTGAAGATATCAATAACAAAAAGCAATACTGTACTTAATTGGATTATACATAAACTATAATATATACTGAAACGTCGCTTGTAATTAACCTCTAGCAATCATACCAAACTATCTCAATGTTCTAACACTTAAAAGACAGACACGACAAAAGATAAAAATATTGTAATTGTTTTTTCTTAGCCATGTATTCATCGTTTCAATTCGGACAATTACACATTTCCCTTTTAACGTAATTATTTCCCGGGGCTTGTTTTTTTTTATAAATCCCATTTCAGTATACTTTTTAGTATTAAGTCACAATTTATCAAAACCAATACCCACTTGAGGATAATAGTAAATAAGATAAACACTATTGTGATTTAGACTATGGGAGTACAATGGAGCCGCTATTATTGATCGAAGCTATCAACTACCTTTGATTGATAAAGGGGCGAGTCATGAGCACATTTTGTTCATTCTAATTTCTAAACGTCGCTTACGTAAATAAAGTCGTTCCCAAAATAAAGTCTTTTGTTTTTTTGGTAAGTCAAAAGTAAAAATCTACAAAGACAAGAACGAAACCGTTTAAATATAGGATTTTTATGCCTCAACATTAATTTTCTACATAGTTATCATCATTCTCTATGCACTTTTGTCACCGATGAACGATGGCTGTGCATGGGCGTCTGGGGTGCGCTTTGTCATACAAGAATCGTTCCAAAAATAAAGCCTTATTTTTTTTACTTAAATTCACAAAGTCTGAGAGATACAAAGACGGGAGTGGTACTCTTAAAACGAGATACCTTTTATTAATTTATTTATTGCGAACTATTATTCTCATCTTTCTTAGTTGTTGTTTCACGACGTTTCGGCGAACTATTCCTCACGCTTTCGTCAGGTGGTAACAAAAGTCAAAGGAATAGTTGACGGAAACGTCGTGAAACAACTAAAAGATGAGAATAACAGTCCGCAATAAATAAATTAATTAATTAATAATACTCATCTCAATAATGAATTACAATTGAATAATGACTTGCTGTCAAAATAGACACACACGCACACACACATACATATATGTATTACAATAAAAGAATATGTATATATATATATAGAATATATATATATATATTACAATAAAAGAATATATATATAGAATATATATATAAATATATATATATTATATATATATTAAAATAGAAGTATATATATATGTATATATATATATATGAATACACATATATATAATTTATATATATATATATATATATATATATATATATATATATATATATATATATACATGTCCGTAGATTACTGTTTTTAAAAATAATAAATAAATAAATAAATAATACGTCCAAATAAAATTGGGCGACTTTCTAAGAAAAACACCGGTTCTTCGAGGCGGAGACATAAACATTACTATCGTTTAAAAAAATCAAAACAAAAAAAAACACTTATATATATATATATATATATATATATATATATATATATATATATATATATATATATACCTTTTGTCCTTAAGAATTGATTTTTTTCTATAGTAATCATATTCTAGATGCACTACTAACGTGAGTTCAGTGACAAATCTCAGCTTCAGACGAACGCCTATAGCAGGAATCGCTCCCGTAAAATTTCATGCCGTCAATATTCGCAACATAAAGATTGAACGCTCAAGTCATTAATGCATGAGTTCAATCATCTTAACAATGCTATTTGCAATCCCTCTGGTCCTTTTGCGTTGAATAAATATAGGAGGCATTACCTACAGAACGTGTTTTCGTATATTTTATAGATTTAATGACTCTACCACTATTGTGACTGTTAGTTTACGAGTAATGAATTTGACTTGTATTCAATTGAAATGAAGCAACATTATCCTTTGGGCTGGCTGTAGCTATAAGACGCTGGTTCACATTAAAGACTAGTGAATACAGTGTTGAACGATAAAAGTGCCCCCCTAAATAAAACAACGCTACGGCTTTAGTTTAAAAATTTTATTGAAAAATGAATTCAGGTTACTTGACTGTGTATTAGAGCTGAGATCTATCTAATGTAGCCGTCTTAATCCCCAATCACTGCCTCGTTACGAATCCGGAACTGGGAGCATGCCTTTTCCATGAGCGTCCGCTGGACCTCAGCTAATACACGGCGGATGGTGGCGATCAGATTCGAGTTTGTCTTGTGAGAGGTCCTGTTGGTGATTTTCTCGACGTATGACCAAACGAAGTAGTCCAGCGAGTTCAGGTTGGTGGAGGAGGGGGGGACAGTAAGACAAGGGTATAAAGTCGTAACACTTCTTCTGAAGCCAATTTTGGGTCTCCCATAGCTTGCCAGCGACAAGCTGATTGCACAAGGGGTTCAACACACACTTCAGCACATCAAGGTACACGTTGGTGTTGACTCTCAAGCCAACTTCGAAGAGGTGAGGTGACATGATGTGGCCCTCGCTTGAAACCCCAATAAAGATCATAACTGTGGCTGGAAATTTTATTGAGCTTTGTCCTCCATCGTTGAACCGTCCGAATTTACATTTTGAGGGTGCTGGCAATGGTCCTGCTGTCATTACTTGGATCGGAAGGGAGAGTGAGTTGTACAGCGTCGCATCTCCGATCTCGCTCGTTGAACAGTGTGTTACTTTCACATATGATAGATGGCTCTTATTGTTCTCGGGATTTGTACACAGCTGGTCAACTAGTAGATGGACAGCAACGGAAAAAAGGAAAACCGGGTTTCGTCAAATAGAAATGAACTCGCGTCGATTTTTTTTTGGGGGGAACGACAATTTTATCGTTTCACACTATATTGTTGGTTGGTTGTTTTTGTTTTACGGCATATCAACCCTTTTCGGGTTATTTAATGCCGAATACAAAGATTTTGAAGAACACATTTTAATAGAATATATTTGTTTTTTTTTTTTTTTAGGTCGGTTTCTATTTAACCTATGTTTGGGACCCTAACAGGTACTACCACTCCGGGTCATAGTGGACCTGGGAGCAATGGCGATTAAAAGGGTTGCTCGACACTCCACAAATCCCGCAACCTGGGGCCTCACCATCGGATATAGTTTAAGGTCATATCCAGGACCAGCCACTCTATATCGTAGTTCAGTAAAGTTGTATACAACATGGAAAGCATTTGATATGTTGCCCACTGCTGACCGTTTGATATATCTTGTATTAGATTTTAGTTGTTTAAAAAATAATGCAATTAAACTTGCTCTTTATTGAACACAGTTCAATGATGCAGAATATTATGATGCCATTCATTGAAAATCCACGGTATGATTGAATTTCAAGTTATCTTTTCATTTTCTCTGTTCAATTAATATCTTACGTTGCAAATAAAATATACTGAATAAACAAGGCAACATCTGCCTAATTAGGCTACATTTGATGTTTGTCAACATTCGGATATCAGTGCAGTACAATAACTCGACTCTAATTAATTCCCACGTGTCCGCTGGCCTTTTAAAATTTAAACAAACAGCCGATGAAGCAGTGTTTTTTTTTTCTGTTTGTGCATAACATTTTGCAGAAATATTTTAGTTTTTATTAATTTTTCAGTTCACGCACGCTGCCTTTTATGCTCTGAAAATCCATTGTCAAACGCAGATGCTGATGACATTAAATATTCGTACATTTTAATAGGAATTTTTCATTCCATAATAAAATAAACAAGCGCACACGCACGTGATTTATTTAGGAATGCGCTGACTTATATATATATATATATATATATATATATATATATATATATATATATATATATATATAAAAACTAGCAGTTCATCCCGGTTTGTTAGGGCACTATCTACTATTCATAACTTTATGTGCATATGCATATATTAAAAAGTGTGAATACGTACACTAATGCCTTTTTAGATAATAATAATAATAATAATAATAATAATAATAATAATCATAATGATGATAATATATATATATATATATATATATATATATATATATATATATATATATATATATATATATGGCTTTGGAAATCTTTTTACCCAAATACGATGTTGTAAAAATCTAATGGATAAACATCTGAAGAAGTTGATGGGGACAGGATATTTTTCTGGAAACATTAATCGTAAAATTGTCTCC
>NC_136489.1:156697378-156804878 GCF_053919585.1 Euprymna scolopes | reverse complement strand
AAAATCACTGTGAGAGAAAGGAAAGGTCGAACGGTGACCTAAAGGTTGAAAGAAAGCCTGGATGCCAAGATATAGATTACAACGGTCTCGTATCTCAAATTGTAATCGCTCTTCTGTACGAGTAGCGGTAACTAGGTCTTTAAATACAAGGTAACGCACAAGTGAATAAAATTTATACTGTATGTTTTGCAAACCTTTGCATCATAAACAACGAATATAGGTGTCCATAATGTTGGCAACACCTTATTCAACTATACAATTGAATAACACCAATAAATAAGTCTACCGCTGCTATTCGTGACGGGGTCAAAAAGGTGATATTTACCATATTCTATTCTGGACTTTTCTTAGTAATGTCAATTAAACAAAGACTAGAATAAATAACAACGAAAAATATCGACGAGATTGTAATTGATTATGACAACTTCATATCATAGCTGAATATAAATTTGTATATTATTAAGAAATAATAGGGATTATGATATTGTTAGAAAACATGCGGTTATACAGGGTGTTCGCTAGAAAAGTGGGAAATTTGAGCTCGTAAATTCTATTTTGTAAAAAAAGTATTGCGTCTTCATTAGTTATTGTTTCACGACGTTTCAGCCAACTATTCCTCTGGTCTTCGTCAGGTGGTAACCGCGACGGATAGGAACTCTGAATGTCCTAACTGCATTCTTAGCAATCACTGCCATCTGTAGTCTTACAGCGTTTTGGGCCAAGAAAACCGGCCAGAGGTTTACTTGGCCCAAAACGCTGAAACCTCTGGCCGGTTTTGGGTAGGATTGAAACCGTTATCTTCAGAAAATTATCATCTATACTCGTAGAGATTCAACGCCTCTATCAACTGCGCCACGGGCCCCGAAGAGCGATCAAGGTTGGATTTTTTGATCTTATAAATCCACGTTATTTATAATTAATCTTCCATGGTCAGGTCCGTACCGATTGGTATATATATTATTTTAATTAAAATTTATTATTAAGATGAGTATTATTAATTAATTTATTTATTGCGGACTATTATTCTTATCTTTATTAGTTGTTGTTTCACGACGTTTTGGCCAACTATTCGAACCACCTGATGAAGGCCTGAGGACTAGTTGGCCGAAACGTCATGAAACAACAACTAATAAAGATAAGAGTAAAAGTCCGCAATAAATAAACTATTAAATAATACTCATATCAATAATTCCAATTAAAATAATATACGTCTGATTTATTTGCTTCTTCAATCTTGATTCTCAAAATTATGGATGGCGACAGACTTTTAAAAGCATCGGATTTTTTTTTTTTTTCAAAAATGAAAATCCGATTTGGGGGCAGAGAAAATATCTAGTTGTGTTATCAATTTTTTTAACAATTACAGAGCATCAGTTTGATAATATTGTCACAAACTTGAAGCAAGATTTTGTTGATTGTTTTAGTTATACGGTATATCAACCCTTTTCGGGTTATTTAATGCCGAATACAAAGATTTTGAAGATTTATTTTTTAATAGAATATATTTGTTGTTTTCAAGTCGGTTTCTATTTAACCCATAGTTGGGACCTTAACAGGTACTACCATTCCGGGTCAGAGTGGACCTGGGAGCAATGGTAATTAAACAGTGGCTCTACACTCCCCAAAGCCCGCAAGCTGGGGCCTCACCACTGGATATAGTTTATGGTAATATCCAGAACCCTTGAAGCAAGAATGTCTTGAAGCAGTTGTTACTTGTCAAAAAGGAACGAGTAATTGTCTGTATTTTTGAGATGAGGTGTTTTCATTGATTGAGATTGTCGGACTGACTTCCTCATCTTGGTTGTTATAGTCACAACATTACGGCCGTTTTACCCTCCGGCCTTCATCAGGTGTTTTGTCTGGGGAACCGTTTTGTTAGGAGTCTCGAACCCAACCCTTTATTATTATTACGTGGGTACCGTGTTCGGACTCCAGCTAGGCTCTGGGACATAGTTGCTGATTCTCTGTTTTGAATGTTACTTTTTTACTGCCTTCGTTCAAGATTGAACTACGCACCTGTTGGGTAACTGTAAACTTTGATACAACGTCTAGAACCACTCGGCCATATGTCACTAGGACCTAGTGACATTTTTTTGTTTGCTCAACATACACCTCCAAACACCCAGACAACGCCGGGCACCCAGGCTAGTGTATATATATATATATATATATATATATATATATATATATATATATATATATATATAAATTCGTATGCCTATGTGTCTGTTTGTTTGTTTGTTTACAATTTGCTTCATATATACAAGTGAATCCTTACTTTACTCTTTCATTCATTTCTATATATAGTATAGTTCTTGCAAACAGTGCAATTAAGAGATCATCTCATTTGCATATTGCATCAAGAAAAATTAATGTTATTTAATAGCGATATCTTAGTTAATGTTTCTAGCGAGAGAATTGTTTTACGTGTTCTATTTAAAATTGTTATTTAATAAATTTTAAACAATAATTATGTTGATAACATAACAGCTCATCAACTGCTTCTTGCACGTTCCCTTTCCGAATATCACGTTTCAGTCGTTCATACTGGGTTCGATCAGCCTCAAACTAACCCACACCTCCCCGCAAGACCCTTCCCCACTCTCCACAATCCAAAACAAGACTCTTCCAGGTTTTCTCATCCATCTCACATTTTTTTAAGGTGGACCTCAAACAATCCTTTAACCTTATTTAAGCTATTGAGCCAGACGCTTTCCCTCTGTAAGCTCGCCATAAAGGAGTTGTTTGGGTATCCTTAGCATATGCCCATTTCATCTCAGCCTATGTTTTATAATAAGAGCCTCAATGCTAAGACATGTTGTCCGTTCAAGAACCTCAACATCATTGACATACATTTACAGCACATACCTAAGATTCGCCGTAGGCACATTTGGTGAAACTGCTCGAGACATCTTAAATGCTTTCGGTATGTTGTCAACTCTCACAGGCATAGAGAAGATCTATGTTGTTAATGAGATTTCACGACATCTCCACAAATGCTTGTCCAACTTTCCAAAAGCATCATTGCTTTGCTAATCCGTAGCAATACCTCGTTATCCAGGGTACCGGACATATTTAGTGTGCTACCCAAGTATACAAATTTAGCAACAACTGCTATCTTCGATCCATAGACATGAATTGATGGTTCATAGCAGGGAAACATACATACATACATACATACATGCATGCATACATACATTTAAAATGACAGGTGAGATATTTATTATATAATATCCTGGGTGCCCGGCGTTGCCTGGGTGTTTGGAAGTGTGTCTTGGGCAAAAAAATAGTGGTAGTAGGCAGGCAGGCTAAAACACGCGAAGTGGGAAAAGAACACGAAAAAGACGTGACGTCTTCGCTGTTGCGCTCACCGCCAAACCGGAAGTGAGGAATGTTTAAATTAAGGCTAGTCAATCGAAAAGAGGGAGATGACGTTCGAGAATATTGACGACGCCTTCCAGTAAAATAGTGCCTAGTTGAGGGTGAAGGAATTAATGTTTTAGCCAATTTTTCGATATTTGTCGACCGAAGGGTCGGCTTCAAAACGATACGGCTCGCGTGAAAATCCGTCTTTTCTGCCGAACGTTTTAGGCAAACATACATACATACATACATACAGACATACACACACATTAAAAAGGATTCCTCCAGTCTTAACAAACCGTGGCCTTAGGGTCAAGATCAAAGTGTAGTTTCTGTTCTTCAGATGCTACACTTCAATTTCTTGTTCTTTGTTAGTGGAGGAGAAATTCTTCACGACTGAGACAATTTTAATTTGTTGTTCCTTTTCTCCACATTCAAAAACGACCCTGGTGTCTAACTCTGTCCCGTGGGGAGGCATTGTAAATAGGAACTACGGACACCCACTGTAAGGGTGCCTGCGCGTGAAAGTTTTGTGGCAAGAGTTGTGCGGCCAATGGAGGTTCAGAACGACTGGAAACAAATGCCGAGATAAGCGGAGAACACATACAGCGCCTAGAATTCCCAAATGGTCACTCATCTGGTAATAGCCAGGCTCAACGTTGCTTAACTTCGCTGATTTGATGAGAACCGGTGTGTCATCGTGATTAACATACATACATACATACATTTAAACAGGTGGGATTTATACTATGGATTAAAGCACTCTAATTTGTAAATGTGTCGCATTACAATATAAACAAACGAAACATGATTTGACGATATTAAATCGGTGTGATATCTTCAAATAAAAAAAGCATTGTGCTTTGCCAATGAAAACATAGTACTTTGGTGGTAATAAACTCAGTGAGATAGTTACAAATGCGGATCATTTTTTTCGGTTAACTTTGATATTTCTATAAGACTAGCGGGGGTGCTCGGCGTTGCCCGGGTGTTTTGTAAAATAAAAAATAGGTTTTGGTAAAAAGGTAGGCTCAAACCCGAAGCCTTGAGGCGAAGGTGAAAAAGAAAGGGGAAACACTGGCGTCTTACCCGCTTGGCCACGGAGGGAAAGGAATGAAAAACATTTTAATTTAACGATTATAAAGTTACCTGACAGGTGCGTGAACTTAATGAGGTCAAATATCACGCCATATGGGGAAACATAACTTTGACTGCAAGCCGAAATAATGGAGTTAAATCGAAATCCAGAGATTCTGCGATCTGTCATGAATAATTGTTTGGAAAGAACACAAATATGCGAAACTCAAAAAGGGCAACATTTAACAGACATTATTTTTAATAAATAAATATTGTTTGAATTTTGCATTATTATTTTTTTAATTTCGAATATCTTAGTCAGATTGTGAAAAATTAGAGAAAGATATCATCAAAAATAAAGAATCCATTTAAGTATACATATTATTCCTTAATTGGAATTCATTTTTGAGATGAGCATTATATATATTAATTTATTTTTTATTTCGGACTATTATTCTCATCTTTATTAGTTGTTGTTTTTCATCTTTTATTGTTTTGTTTATTCACAACGTTTCGGCTAACTATTCCGCCTTGGTTTGTTTATTCCCAACCTCTCGGCCAACTATTCGGGGCCGTGGCGCAGTTGATAGACACGTTGACTCTCTGCAGTTCCAGATGAACATTGTCTAGAGATAGCGGTTTCAATCCCACCTAAAGCGTGCTAGAGGTTTACTTGGCCAAAATGTGGTGAGACGACAACAACTACGGATGGCAGTGATGGCTGAGAATGCAGTTAGGAGATTCTAAGTTCCTATCCGTCGCGGTTACCACCTGACGAAGGCCAGAGAAATAGTTGGCCAAACGTTGTGAATAAACAAACCAATAAAAGATTAAAAACAACAACTAATAAAGATGAGAATAGTAGTCCGAAATATAAAAATAAATTAATCCATTTAAGCTCAAAACCTTTTAGTAACTTTTTTGACACCCTGTATATAATTTAATCTCTGTTTTAAAATCTGTGTTTGATTGATGTATCATGCCTCATCAAGGACGTGACAGAAATTCAGCATGCATAGGCTTTAATGTACGTAATTTTAAAATGCACGTACAAAACATTGTATCAGTTGCATTAACATTAGTAAACGTTAACGATACTGTGTTTTGACTCCTAATAGCAACATTTACGTATTGATTTTATTATTAACGTCATATATTTATGTATTTCTTCTATTAGATTTGAACTTGAAATTGCAGTTGATTCATGTATTATTTAGAGCACTGATTAATCTAGTTTACATATATGATTATTCGATGTTAAAATACGGATTGTACAATGTATGCATCATTTTCAAATCTATGGATCAACTTTTACATGAAATCGTAAGAAATTGCCAATTATGATAGTAATTATACTTCGATAGTAATAAAACGAAAAAATATGGTGATATCCTTAAAAACAGGCAAAGTTTACCATTTGGCAATAAAACTACTTCTGGTATGATTGGCATACAGTATTGGCACAAATATTTTAAGTGAACAAAAAAAACACCCATTTTCTAAGCAGGCATTTTCTAGTTTGTCTTTATTAATAGTGAAAAACCAAGCGTCAATAAATCTCCTGTCGTCTTTAATTTCTCTACTACAGACTGGATGTATTTCTTGACCCTGCATATCTGTTGATTGAGATTGTTGGACTGACTTCCTCATCTTGATTGTTATAGTCACAACGTTTCGGCCGTTTTGCCCTCCGGCCTTCATCAGGTATTTTGCATCGAACTGGGGAACCGTATGCTAGGAGTCTCGAACCCAACCCTTTATTATTATTACGGGAGTACCGTGTTCGGACTCCAGCTAGGCTCTGGGACATAGTTGCTGATTCTCTGTTTTGAATGTTACTTTTCACTGCCTTCGTTCAGGAACAAACGGTTCCCCAGTTCGATACAAAACACCTGATGAAGGCCGGAGGGCAACACGGTCGAAACGTTGTGACTATAACATTCAAGATGAGGAAGTCAGACCGACAATCTCAATCAACGAAAACACCTCATCTCAAAAATACAGACGATTACTACTCTGCATATCTGTGTTCGCTACAAAGCATTAAATATGGCTTGTGTATTATTGCAGCTATTACCGTGACTCAGTTACATATTCTCCATTAAACTTGTAATTGTCGTTTACTTATGTGCTATTTATAGCGTTGACCAATCAACATCAACCGCCACTGATGCCGGACGAATGCATCCAAAGGAGACGCTTGGAAACCCCATTGCTGCAGTGAGGAAAGGTCAGATGTGTCGAATGCTTACCGTAATGTCGACATTTCACTTCCTTCGATCTCGGCATGACGAATAACCTTCAAATCACTCAAAACCTCATCCCGTTACATTTCGGCGCTATTTTGACATTTGCGCGTATTTTCTATCTGTCCACTTAATCAAGTGATTAGGGATAAGGAAAAATCTGACAACGGCCAACGACCGCCAGAAAAAAAAAATTTGATTACTTTCGAAGACAGAGTTTATAAAAAGAAAGTTTCACCTTGACCAGAAAAAAAGATTAATATATCTGGCATATTCATATACACGATTTGATTTTTTTTTAAATAATATATGTTTAGTTATGCTTATATTATTTTGATTAATCGGACTATTATTCTAATATTGGGTGTTATTAACACAACGTGTCGGTCGCTGCAACCTGCGGCCTTCTTCGGGTGTTGAGGACGTGCTTCTTTTTTCTACGAATGAAAAAGGGGGTCGGTTCTCCATTACAAGAATTCGAACCGAGTGTTTGAGGGTAGGTCCGTAGATCATAAAGAAAGTTCAATTTTTTTTTATTAATATAAACAATTAGTATAGATATCCCGACAAAATGAGTCATAGGAAAGACTTTTAAAAATATCTTAGTGAGCTCTGAAGATTAAACATTTTTTTTATGATCTACGAACTAACCCTCAAACCCACGGTTCGAATTCGTGTAATGCAGAGCCAATCCTCTTTTTCTCTGCCAAGAAAAAGAAGCATGTTTCAACACTCGAAGAAGGTCGCAGGTTGCAGCGACCGGAATGTTGTGCTTATAACACCCAAGACAAGAATAATAGTCCGACTAATCAACATAACGCAATCATAAACTGAACATGTTTTATTTTCAAATCAAATTCCGTATATGTATATGCCCGCTATATTTATCTTTTCTGTCAGTCAAGATGACATTTTTTTTTGTAAACTCTGTCTTCGCAAGAAAAAATTTTTGGGGAAGGAGGGTCATCGGCCGTTGTCAGATTAATCAACATAACACAAGCATTCACATCATATCTCAAAAATTCAGAATTGCATGTTCAGTTACATCCATGGATATTCAGGAACATAAGCTATGCATTTTATTTTTAGTGCATATTGATGGGTAAATCTTTTACAATATGTATATATATATATATATATATATATATATATATATATATATATATAAAATAAAAAAAAATACAATTAAATTCACCAAAATGATCCAAGATGGTAAATTTAAAGTATATTATAAATATTAAAGAATCAATATTTATAAAGTTATCACAACCAGATGTAAAAGCTCGATAAAACCAAATAGGAGATAGAGCCTATAATACGAGCAAACAGTTAATAAAACATGTTAAAAAAAACTTTGAAATGAGTTTTAAAAAATTAATCTGAAAAGGAAACATTAGATAAGTGGGTAGTCCTTAATCCGCAGAGTTTCGAATAAATACGTTCCTTCTCATCAGAGGGTAGGAATTAGCAAAATGCGGGATCGGATTTTGCATGCAAAAGTATTTGATGAAACAACAAGTAAGTCAAAGATCTTACTTGATGAGAAAAAAGTGAAGCAGAGGGAATATGTTTAAGAAAAAGGTGATTACACATGAATTGATAGTCTGGGGGAAGATAAATAATTCAGTGACGGTAAAATCCAAATATATAACTTCAAGAAAGTTAATGGAATTCAATTAACTTTCTTGAACTTATATATTTGGATTTTACCGTCAATGGATTATGTTTGCTCGTATATATATATATATATATATATATATATATATATATATATATATATATATATATATGTATATATATATATATACAGGAGCGCACATATTTATAGATACATACACACTTATATATATATATATATAAATATATATATATATAAACTAATATATATATATATTATATATATATATATATATATATATATATATATATATATATATATATAGTAAGATGTACTAATTACGTTAATCTCATCATACGGCATAATCACGTTGACACACCGGTTCTCCTCAGATCTCTGTAGTTAAGAAACGTTGAGCCTGGCTAGTACCAGATGGGTGAACATTCGGTATTGATAGACGCAGTACGTGCTCTCCGCTTATCTCGGCATTGTTTCCAGTCATACTGAACCTCCACTTGCCACTGGTATTCAACAATGTCGACTCAGGGAGATGTTGTTGGGCAGTTAGTGCCACAAAACATTTCACGCACAGGCACCCTTACAGCGGGTATCCGTATTCTGTCAATACTGAAGGAAGCCATTTCTTTAAAAAAATGTTTGTCTATGTTCTTTCTAAAGGATTGATATATATATATATATATATATATATATATATATATATATATATATATATATATATATATATACATGATGAGAATAATGGAAATAGTATTCCTGCGAAATAGAGAAATAAAAAAGAACAAACAAAGTCATCAACGTTTCGTCTTCATTACATTCTTATTATATGACATTCATCCAGAGGAAGTACCGAAATAAAGACGAAACTTGACGAACGCATAACGTAGCGTATTCCTGTTTAATTCCTCTATATCTTTGTATGTGTATTTTTAAACACGTTCCGCTCTTTGTCAGTTTACAAATGCATCTGTTTTTTTTTTTAATGTAGATTTGTTCTCTTTCAAAGTATTTAATACATTATGTTGTTCTAATTCAATGGCTTTATAGTCACCAATTTTTCATGATAGACATCTTTAACTTTTTCAATTTCCGGTTCGATATTCAAATATGAAAGCGTGGTCATTAGATTTATGTCAGAGAATAGGCCTCTCTTTAAATGTAAGTATGTCGCGTGAAACGAATCTTAGTGTCAGATCAAATAAATTCAAAGACTTTATTCGAATGTGTACTAAACTTAAGACCGTATAATTATGTGGTGTTTAATAATAATAATAATAATAATAATAATAATAATAATAATAATAATAATAATACTGTGATATTTCTATTATACATCTCAGAATATCCTCCATCTTATTGAAAACGAACTTCAGAAAGAATGCCTTGTTCAATATCAGGACGGTTTTAGTAGAATATCTGAGCTCTTGTTTGTCCATTACTTCGATATATCCTTCTAATCGTTGATATTAATTATAAAAAAAAATAATTTTGAGACTCATTTTTATGATGGCAGGGATTCATCCTGATCAGTATCTAACACACTCAACATCCATTAAAATTCACCACTCATTAAATTGAATACATGTTCAAACACAGAATTTATACAACATCTATCAACAATTATATTAATGTAATAAGTGTATTACTATTAAAACCAATAGTAACCTACAGCCTGCTTTACTGAAACGGGACTTTAAAAAAAGACTCCATTTTTTTCTGGATTTAACTGTTATTTAAAAGTCTATTCGTTTTGAACTTAATTCCTCAACTTATGAGTCGCTTAAACTTTTAGTTGTAGTTTAGAACGGCATTTTAAAAGTAGATTCGCTGCGGTGACACAATAGTACATCTCTGAAATATGTAACATATGGTTTCTAAATAAATAATATATATATATATATATATATATATATATATATATATATAGTCTTATTTGTAGTATTACGAATTTTACCGTTTTTTTATAATTACGTAATCGGTCATATGACATTAAATTCTAAGCCGAAAAGAGATAACTATAAGCTACAAATTTACCATATTCAATAATTGAACATTCATATAACAAATACAAAGACTTCAAAGAATATGTTGACAACAACAAATAGTGTATTTTATTTTGTTGTTATCAACCAATTCTTTGAAGTCTCGGATTTTGTTAAAACAATATGTATATATATATATATATATATATATATATATATATATATATATATATATATATATATATATATAACTTCAGAATAAAGTTATCCAACAAATCAACTGGTATGGAAACCTGTTATTATAGGTCTTATTAAATATTATTGGCAGTAATATTCTCTAAGAATAGTCCCATCTAAATAAAAATTGCTCCATATACAAGATAGAGCAAATAAATCAAATTTTATCATTCCATAAATTTTAAAATTTATGACTTGAAATGGTAAAATTTCGTATCAAAAATAGTTTTTTTATTATATGTAAGACAAAGAATACATTTGAAATATTATATTCTATAGGATTTCGATGTCTACCATCTCTTCAGAGGAGAAAATCTTAGCAAATCATTATAATGGTTTACACCTTATTTGTCAGTGAGACATGGAAAATCACAATTAAAAGTTTTTAAGCATTTAAATGTGACAGAGTAAGAGATTGATTGATTGATTGTTTTTTACGGCATATCAACCCCTTTCAGGTTATTTAATGCCGAATCCAAAGATTTTGAAGAAAGATTTTTTAATAAAATACATTTGTTGTTTTCAAGTTGGTTTCTATTTAACCCATAGTTAGGACCCTCCGGGTCAGAGTGGACCTAGGAGCAATGGCAATTAAAGATTGGCTCCACATTCCCCAAAGCCCGCAAGCTGGGGCCTCACCACTGGATATAGTTTAAGGTCCTATCCAGGACCCAGAGTAAGAGAAGTTAATGAAAATGATATAGAAACTCACATCCTAAATGCATGGTAAAATTTAACCATTTTACGTCATAAATTTTAAAATTTATTGAATGACTAAAATTTAATATATATATGGGTTATATATATATATATATATATATATATATATATATATATATATATATATATATATATATACGGTTTTTATTCGAGTTTGCACATTTTCTAATTTCTTTTTTTCACTATAATTAATATATATTTCTGTGGAGTCTGATGAAATTACTGGATCGTTAACACGATTTAGTAATCGACACATGTGTAATCAAGCAGAATAAAAACGATCATAAAACATATTTGCTCTACAGCAGTATTGAGCACTTTTTTCTGGATTTTTATCATGTACTCAATATATATATATATATATATATATATACATATATTAGAGTAGATTATGTAGATATATATATGGCATTTATGACGACCA
The DNA here is from genome assembly GCF_053919585.1 of Euprymna scolopes. Taxonomy (NCBI): domain Eukaryota; kingdom Metazoa; phylum Mollusca; class Cephalopoda; order Sepiida; family Sepiolidae; genus Euprymna; species Euprymna scolopes. The sequence goes on along the minus strand of NC_136489.1, from coordinate 156,793,193 downwards.
AAATTTTTTCTCGTTTCACTCACGAATTGAACATACGAATAAAGTTTCATATACTATCTTATTAAACAGTGCAACACTATATAATGTATACACAGTTATAGATAAAATGTAGGCCAGCGGTTCCCTCGTCGTCTACGACAACTTCCGACCGATCAGGCCAGACATTCTAATTTTAATCCCGGTGACTCAAACAAGATCTATCAAAGAATAACGCGGAAAAGATCATCTTTGGGCATACCCCTAGCGATTTTGTACATTCTTTAGCTTCTTTCTTTAAAAGCTTGAATAGTCAATTTTTCTGCGAACGTATGGTTTCATTGCTTTCAAAAGGAATGACTAACGTGTGAAGCAAACATCTTGACTGCGTAAATAACTATTGCAGATTGTGTGTAAATGATAAAAAAACATGTAACTACACGCTTGAGCGTATCATTTAAGGAAATTTAAATATGGATCAAAGGTCTAACAGTTGATTTGATCTACAAAACTAGGAACTAACTAGATATCAAAGGTCCGAAACAGGCTTTTTTCATCAGTTTTAATTACATAAGAATGGGGCTTTGCCTTTCCAGGAAATTAATAGAAGGCAACCAGATTGTTTGCGGTTGATTGCGGACCTATAGCATATTTATACCAGACGTGCATCCAAATACACATTTCGATCGACAAGAAAACAAGATTATAATCAGAAAACTTGGAGTCTGATAAGCTCTCAATCAGTTCAAGCAATTTGGTGTAAAACTTTTCTCGTCGGATCGAGGTATAACTCTAGGACGTAAAGCAAAGTTGGCCATGGACAACCCAGGCGAATTGAGCGAAAACACACGCACACATGCAAAAAAAAAAAAAAAAAAGGCCGAAAACATGCACAGCTGCTTTTAGTAGACGATATTGTACGGATACACGTTGCCTAAAGTTTGAATAAAAATCGGCAGCCTCTTAAATAGATCAAATAAAATCATAGGCGAGGGGGCATATTAATTATTTTTTATTTATCTAAGTTAGTCTGCGAAGTTTTAATATCGTCTTCTTTTCATTCAACAACTTGCACGACGAAATACAAAACAACATATTGTTACTGTTTGCGAAGACTTTGCCGAAAATGTGAACTCTGTGTTTAGTATAATTATGGATGTTAGGCTTCATATATAAATTTGAAATCTATGTTTAGTATAATTATGGATTTTTGGCTCCATATAGAAATTGTAACTCTGTGTTTAGTATAGTTATGGATTTTTTGCTTCATATATAAATTTGAACTCTGCGTTTATATAATTTTATGGATTTTTGGCTTCATATATAAATTTGAACTCTGCGTTTAGTATAGTTATGGATTTTTGGCTTCATATATAAATTTAAACTCTGCGTTTAGTATAGTTATGGATTTTTGGCTTCATATATAAAATTTAACTCTGTGTTTAGTATAGGTATGGATTTTTGGCTTACTATACAAATTTGAACTCTGTGTTTAGTATAATTATAAATTTTTGGCTTCATATATAAATTTGAACTCTGTGTTTAGTATAATTATGGATTTTTGGCTTCATATATAAATGTGAACTCTGTGTTTAGTATAATTATCGATTTATGGCTTCATATATAAATTTGAACTCTGTGTTTAGCATAATTATAAATTTTTGGCTTCATATATAAATTTTAACTATGTGTTTCGTATAATTATGGATTTTTGGCTTCATAGATAAATTTGAACTTTGTATTTAGTATAATTATGGATATATGGCTTTGTATATAAATTTGAACACTGTGCTTTGTATAATTATGGATTTATAGCTTCGTATATAAATTTGAACTCTGTGTTTAGCATAATTATGGATTTTTGGCTTCATATATAAATTTGAACTCTGTGTTTAGCATAATTATGGATTTTTGGCTTCATATATAAATTTGAATTCTGTGTTTAGCATAATTATGGATTTTTGGCTTCATATATAAATTTGAACTCTGTGTTTAGTATAGGTATAAATCTTTGGCTTCATATATAGATTTGAACTCTGTGTTTAGTATAGTTAAAAATTTTTGGCTTCATAGATAAATTTGAACTTTGTGTTTAGTATAATTTTATGGATTTTTGGCTTCATATATAAATTTGAACTCTGTGTTTAGTATAGGTATTAATTTTTGGCTTCATATATAAATTTGAACTCTGTGTTTAGTATAATTTTATGGATTTTTGGCTTCATATATAAATTCGAACACTGTGTATAGTATAATTATGGATTTATGGCTTCATATATAAATGTGAACTCTGTGTTTAGTATAATTTTATGGATTTTTGGCTTCATATATAAATGTGAACTCTGTGTTTAGTATAATTATCGATTTATGGCTTCATATATAAAATTTAACTCTGTGTTTAGTATAGGTATGGATTTTTGGCTTACTATAGAAATTTGAACTCTGTGTTTAGTATAATTATAAATTTTTGGCTTCATATATAAATTTGAACTCTGTGTTTAGTATAATTATGGATTTTTGGCTTCATATATAAATGTGAACTCTGTGTTTAGTATAATTATCGATTTATGGCTTCATATATAAATTTGAACTCTGTGTTTAGCATAATTATAAATTTTTGGCTTCATATATAAATTTTAACTATGTGTTTAGTATAATTATCGATTTATGGCTTCATATATAAATTTGAACTCTGTGTTTAGCATAATATAAATTTTTGGCTTCATATATAAATTTTAACTATGTGTTTAGTATAATTATGGATTTTTGGCTTAATATATGAATTTGAACTTTGTATTTAGTGTAATTATGAATTTGTGGCTTCGTATATAAATTTGAACTCTGTGTTTAGTATAGTTATGGATTTTTGGCTTCATATATAAATTTGAACTCTGTGTTTAGCATAATCATGGATTTTTGGCTTCATATATAAATTTGAACTCTGTGTTTAGTATAGGTATATATTTTTGGCTTCATATATAAATTTGAACTGTGTGTTTTGTATAATTTTATGGATTTTTGGCTTCATATATTAATTTGAACTCTGTGTTTAGTATAGGTATAAATTTTTGGCTTCATATATAAATTTGAACTCTGTGTTTAGTATAATTTTATGTATTTTTTGTTTCATATATAAATTTGAACACTGTGTATAGTATAATTATTGGGTTTATGGCTTCATATATAAATGTGAACTCTGTGTTTAGTATAGTTATGGATTTTTGGCTTCATATATAAATGTGAACTCTGTGTTTAGTATAATTAGGGATTTTTGGCTTCATATATGAATTTGAACTTTGTATTTAGTGTAATTATGAATTTATGGCTTCGTATATAGATTTGAACTCTGTGTTTAGTATAATTATGGATTTTTGGCTTCATATATAAATTTGAACTCTGTGTTTAGTACAATTATGAATTTTTGGCTTCATATATGAATTTGAATTTGTATTTAGCATAATTATGGTTTCGTATTTAAATTTGAACTCTGTGTTTAGTATAATTTTATGGATTTTTGGCTTCATATATAAATTGGAACTCTGTGTTTAGTATAATTTTATGGATTTGTGGCTTCATAAAAAATTTGAACACTGTGTTTAGTATAATTATGGATTTTTGGCTTCATATATAAATTTGAACTCTGTGTTTAGTATAATTTTATGGATGTATGGCTTCATATATAAATGTGAACTCTGTGTTTAGTATAATAATGGATTTATGGCTTCATATATAAATTTTAACTCTGTGTTTCGTATAATTTTATGGATTTTTGGCTTTATACATAAATTTGAACTCGTTTTAGTATAATTATGGATTTTTTGCTTCATATATAAATTTGAACTCTGTGTTTAGTATAATTTTATGGATTTTTGGCTTCATATATAAATTTGTACTGTGTGTTTAGTATAATTCTATGGATGTATTGCTTCATATATAAATTTTAACTTTGTGTTTAGTATAATTATGGATTTATGGCTTCATGTATAAATTTGAACTCTGTGTTTCGTATAATTTTATGGATTTTTGGCTTTATATATAAACTTGAACTCGTTTTAGTATAATTATGGATTTTTGGCTTCATATATAAATTTGAGCTCTGTGTTTAGTATAATTATGGATTCATGGCTTCATATATAAATTTGAACACTGTGTTTAGTATAGTTATGGATTTTTGGCTTCATATATAAATTCCAACTCTGTGTTTAGTATAATTTTATGGATTTTTGGCTTCATATATAAATTTGAGCTCTGTGTTTAGTATAATTATGGATTTTTGGCTTCATATATTAATTTGAACTTTGTGTTTAGTATAATTTTATGGATGTATGGCTTCATATATAAATTTGAACTCTGTGTTTTGTATAATTATGGATTTTTGGCTTCATATATAAATTTGAACTCTGTGTTTTGTATAATTATGGATTTTTGGCTTCATATATAAATTTGAACTCTGTGTTTAGTATAATTATGGATTTTTGGCTTCATATATAAATTTGAACTCTGTGTTTAGTATAATTATGTATTCATGGCTTCATATATAAATTTGAACACTGTGTTTAGTATAGTTATGGATTTTTGGCTTTATATATAAATTTGAACTGTGTGTTTAGTATAATTTTATGGATTTTTGGCTTCATATATAAATTTGAACACTGTGCTTAGTATAATTATGGATTTTTGGCTTCATATATAGTAGTATGCAAGAATTTAATCTCAACGAAACTATCCTAAGCTTATATTTTCTTCAACTCATATATTGTTTTTTTTTTTTTCACCCTTTAATGGTATCTCATATATGTGTAAATGTATTATTAGTAGGGCTAGGACAATAGACCATTCTTTTCATTGTTTTACGTCTCGAGTGTGTCCTGCCCCCATGATCGTCCAACTCACTAGCTCGGGCAATAGCGACTACAGGGTGGTCAAAAAGTCAGGTAACATGTTAAAGGTAGAAAAAACAATATGATCCATTATAATCTCTATTCGTTTAATATTATTTATTTAAATAATTGAGTGTAATATATAAACTACCCCTCCTGATTTCTGGCTTTGGGACTATGTAAAGGATAGCGTTTATGGCAAGAAGCCTTATACAATAGTGTCTTTAAAGTTATTTATTGAAGAGGAGATTGCGCGGATATCAGCTGACATGATTACACGTGTTACACAATCAGTGGTTAATCGCTTCCAGCGATTGATAGAGAGAAATGGACGACAATTAACAAAATAAACATATTTCATGTTTGTTTCATTTTATATTTCAATGTATGGTACTTAAATATACGTGTATTGCTAATATCGTTTTTCTTTAAAATGTTACCTGACTTTTTGACCACCCTGTAGATGTAACTTCTTCGCACTGCAGAATCCCGCCTATCGCACTGGTTGACCCTACATTCGGTTGTTCGTCGGTGCTTCTCGCGTCAGGGCTTACAGGCCGCCGCCTTACCGTTCTCTCGTATGCTAGAAGAAAATAAAAGCAATTCCATGCCGAAAAAACAACCCAGTTCTTCTAGTCTACTAATTAATTTCCAAAAAAGAAAACGATATAAAAATATATAATTCTATACAATTTTCTTTACAATAATGTACGACTCCACTGAATCTATAAGTAGATTTCCCTTATCTCTTCGATATAGCGGTGAGGTTGGCGCGGAAATATAGGGGGTGGTGGCGATTCTCTACAAGTTGCTCAGTCTCAAACTCGCAAGCTCATCTGTTTCGCGAAGTGCCGTTTTTCGACTGTGCGCTCCATTAATATATTAAGGGAAGGGGTGAAACCGGGATTGTTTCCTGGAGAAATCATACCAACAATGTCACCGTAGGGGAAGTCCCCCCCACGAGTGAACCTATGGATCTGCAAACGTTCTCATGGCCCAATGGGGACCCCCTCCCGTGATCCCTAGGCCGACAAACTGCACTTGAATTATAAACATCAATGCCCTGTTTTGGAGTACAAACTTCAAAAGTGACATTGTTTGTCGATTTTAATAAAAAAAAAATCATAATGCTAATCTTTCCTCTCGGCAGGGTTTTTTGCTGTCACCCGGGCACACCGATGATAATTAAAGAATAAAAGAATCATATCTGCCCGGCTTTTTCCAATACTTTGGGAGTCTCAGCCTGCCCCTCCCAGCGGGGAGATTAAATGCTCCCTAGGACGGTCACGTTACAGTATACGTTGATATCTTACATGTTTTTTTTTTATATAGAGTGATGTAGTTTTCGATTGATTAACTGTGTCACATATATACTCGACAGTCAAAAAAATGATAAGAATATGCTGTTGTCATAACTCTACTCAATAGGTACAAAACATAACCTAAGCAGCAAGATTTGAATTTTCAAGACAGGTATTCTCTAAACATTGCAATCATTGTTCCGATTGATTTTATATTTAAAATTTAGTGTCGGTACTGGAGAAAGAAAATGAAACATAGTAATGTTGATATTTATAATGAAGCAAGTGTTGTCTAATCACTAACTCTGTCAAAATATTCATGCATTAATTTGAAAATCCTGCTGAGACATCTTCCAAAAGTGACATAATTTATTTCTTAAAACCATAGTGCCAATAGTGAGGAAAAAAACAAACTCAATAATGAAATTTATGATGAAGCGACCGCTGTCCAATCATCAACCAAAACAATGTATTTATATATTAATTTGGAAATCCTAATGATTTATTTTCTAAAAATGATTTCATCTTTCTTAATATGATGGTGGCCTCGGTGGGAAGAGAAATTGTTTCATATAAGTTGTAAAATACCTGTCGAGAGTATGTTAAATTGGTTCATATTTTATTGGTCATAACCTGGCGTACTATCGTACAATTCTTGACAGCATCTGTTTCGTAGCGCAAAATCATTCATTTAATTATTATATCAATTAAAGAAATATAAGTGATTAACAATAAAATGAATAAAAAATGAAATATAACAAATAATGACGAATTTACAAGAATGTTTTAGTAAATTTATTTTTAACTTTTTAAAACTAAATAGAATTATTTTTTTAATTACATTATTTCAATAAAAATTAAACACACTACACATTGTTTTTTTTTTTCGGAATAATTTTGAATATAAATTATAAAGGAACAATGTAAATTAACTTGCACATGCTTTTTTTATATTTTAAAAAGAACTAATAATGAAAATAAACTAACAGTTTCTTCTCAACATGATATTTGTTAAATATAAAATAAAACAGCAAATTTAAACCGTAAACAGATAACCACCTTTGTTTTTGTTTTGAAACATTTGGAGACGAAAATTGTTTTAATGATTGTTAACTGAAAAAGAGCGACTATAAGTGTTGTAATTTGTTTCTCATTCATTACTGTTTACGATAATGTTTTTTTTTTGACGACTGATGTTGGACAAGTAAATTAATATTGGATATTATTTTTCACAGTTCTGCAAAACATTAAATTCCGGTCATTTTTTGTAACTGGACTGAAAACTGCAAGATTCTTACCTACCGAAAATTCACCTAACGAATGAAAAACGATCAGTTTTTTTTTTCGGTAGGTGAATTTTGCAATGCATAAATAATCTTTATTTGCAACATGACTCTAAAACAAAACACAACTGGAAGCCAACTCAAGAGGAATATTTTAAAATTTTGTTGCAAATCTCATAATTTCTAGAACATCTCTTTACTCGAGCCTTTTTCAAAACTCATCGAATTTCTTCTGTGCTTCATCAAATGGTACAACTAGCTACGTTAATTATTTAAATGTATAAAGAGGCACTCTGTTTTTCATTTATTCATTCTAGGTCTATTTAAGGTGCATTTTCTGATCTTGTTTTGTGAACTTCAGCTTTCTACTATTAAATATTCTATAAAAACAAGGTCTTTGAAAACTTTCATTTTTTATCCACAAAATTAATATTACATTTCTCCATTCTCTTGGGGCAATCTGTTTCCTTTACTCATTCAATCTTGTAGCTTTTTCCCCTTTAATATTTGAATGGAGCTGTTTTAATTTCTTTTTCTCTCCTACTACTGCACCCAAACGTCTTATCCGCATATTCTTTTTCTTCATCTTTATATCCGGCAATGCTCATTATCCAATAGTTGAACTCGAGATTAAACTACTTTAAATAATGTTTTTATCTTTTCGAATTTTGATCATTTCCTCTTTCTGTTAGATCGTTACTTCTAACTTTTCATATTCCTTTTATGTGTACAATCCAAGTGATTAACAATACAGATAGGAATAAATATTTCTAGCAGCGAAGTGATTCACAAACAGATAGGAACAAATATTTCTACAACCCAAATGATTTACGATAACAATCAGGAACAAATATTTGTACAATCCAAGTGATTAACAATAAAAATAAGGACGAATATTACTACAACCCAAGTGATTAAGGATACAAACAGGTACAATATTTGTACACCCGATGTGATTAACAATACAGATAGGAACAAATACTTGTACCACCACGTGATTAACAATACAGATAAATATTTGTACAATCAAAGTGATTAACCATACGGATAGGAACAAATAGAGTGGATATGCAAATTCAGTTTGGACAGAGCTGTTATATTTTAGGATTTTAAGCAACCCCCAGAAAAAGAACGGAAAAAGTTTCCACAGCTCGTACGCTAGAAGCCGCCTTAAAAAATAAATCAATAAAAATAACTTTTCTTTCAATCAAACCAGCATCGAATGCCCGTGCGATCGCAAAATGAATTAACTGCAGGAGACAGGCTAGAACCTGAAATGCGAAAGGGGAAAAGAAGGAAAACTAACGCGATAGCTGCCAGGGACACGACGACTTATGACGTTATGACCCTTCAAAATTACATTTCTAAAACATACATTCAGTTTGCCACGCGTACGTGACTTGCAAAAATATTAGCGCGAAAATTGACTCCTCCTTGAAAGAAATAGTTTTGTTGACAGCCACAAAACTATTTTTTTCTAATTTTCAAATATTATGCGTCCGATGGATCGATCTTTAAGATGATACCAGTTTCGACCCTGTTTGAAGCGACTGATGAAAGTTTTAGCGAGATATACAAACATACATACATTCAAACACACAAACAGTAACAGACAACTGCTCTTTATATTATAGAAGGATAATAATTCATAAGTCGCAGAACCATTGGATTTGGACCATTTTGTCTTGGACATTTTATTATTATATTTTAATTTCTGACTTTTTGTTATCCACTGATATACTGGTGATATATGCTGCCCTCCCTCTATATTACGTATACTATGGGACGTGTCTCTTTAACTTTCAGGGTCGTGGGTGCGCTGCATTATTTCATGCAAGGTGTCTCACGCCAGAATAGCCTGGCGGTGCCCATCCGACTCCGAGCAAATACAGTACCTAGTATTACTAAATGGTCACGCATTTAAGTATTGGTTAGGCTTAACGTCTTTTAACGTCAGTTATCTAACGGGAACAGTGTATTACCGTGATCATTCCGCGGTATTATATATTATATGCGCCTAATATATATTTCTTACAGGATTTAAAGGGTAATTCAAAACATTATATCTCGTATGAATAAAAAAGAGAAAACGCTATCAACTTTCATTTCAAACCCAAATGTCCGCTTATTTAACTTGCTCTAATTATTTACGCTTACATTCAAAATATAAAAGTGTACATAGGCAGTGTAATACACAAAGAAAGCAGTATTGACTAATTTAACGTAACCCCCATTGAGGAGCGTTAGAACTACGCTGAGGTAGCTTGTATTCCCGGGTGACGCCAGATAACCCAAGGATTTAGGATAGAAAAGATAAATATATATATTTTATTTTATATCAAAATAGATATTGTTTGAAAACCAGAGAAATATATTTTTACGGCTAAAACTCAACAACAGGAAATGCGAGGATGTTAGACGGACACATTGTACTGGCTGAGTGATGCTTGCTGACCTCGAAGTTATGTGATTTTTAGTCTTGAATGGGGTCTCAGATCGTTGGGGCTTAGCGTGATTTGATTGGTTGGGGAGACTTCCACCCCACCACATCGGGTCGATGCGCTCTAAAATTAAACAGATTGCTCGTTGAATTCGGAGAGAACAGGTCGTATAAACCCGCCGTTCCCTGGACAGAGGACCCTTCCCCACCTCATCCATCCGTCGGTCGCTGACTATGAGACTTGAGACTTTGAAAAGAACTTACAAAGTCTGAATGAGAATTGTAAAAACATTTGTACATAATTTTATGAGAATTAAGCTTTCGTAGATAGACTACAATCGTTGTCTTTCTTCCTGTATGCCGTTTTGATATTCGTTTTCAGCATACCAGATGTAACAACCTCCGAGGAGCATAGACGACCACGTGCCGAGATCCAGTGAAATAAGAGGTGTTACACTATGTTATATCTGATTAAAATAATGTTACTAAGTTTTTTTCATTTGAATTCTAAACTGAGTATTGAATATGTTATGTATGGTTATAAATAATGTTTCTTTGAATTCTAGTATCGAATATGTTATGTATGGTTAAAAATAATGTTTATTTGAACTCTAAACTGAGTATCGAATATGTTATGTATGGTTAAAAATAATTTTTATTTGAATTCTAAACTGAGTATCGAATATGTTATGTATGGTTAAAATAATGTTTATTTGAATTCTAAACTGAATATTGAATATGTTATGTATGGTTAAAAATAATGTTTATTTGAATTCTAGTATCGAATATGTTGTGTATGGTTAAAAATAATGTTTATTTGAACTCTAAACTGAGTATCGAATATGTTATGTATGGTTAAAAATAATTTTTATTTGAATTCTAAACTGAGTATTGAATATGTTATGTATGGTTAAAATAATGTTTATTTGAATTCTAAACTGAAAAGAAATATCTAAATTTTGTGTTCATTTTATTTGTTGATTTTCTACAAAACAAATTGTTATGATCGCCTGCCTAATAAAAAAAAAACATGTAAACACCACGAAGAGTGAAAGAGAAAAACTATTAACGAGCAAAAGAAAGAGAGTATCTATTAACGACAGAAAAGAAAATAGAAAAAGGTAGAGAGTCTCTTATCGGAAGAAAAGAGAGAGATAACCTATTAACTGGAGAAATGAGCGAGGGGAGAAGAGAGAGAGAGAGAGAGCTTATAAATAGAGCGGTAGTTGTCAGAAAATTCAGAGGCATAAGCGAGAGATTCGCCGAAAACGACAGTAGCGAAAAGAATCAATACAACAATTCGGACGAAGGAAGAGGGCGGGCGACGCACGTGCGCAACGGACGACAACATTGCGAGGATGACAAAACTGAAATAGACTATGTTGTTTAGTTATTAAAAAGAAAACGGCGAAGGAATATTTTTTTTGTGATGGAAAAGAAAAAAGGTTAACCAGGTAAAAAAAAAAAAACAACTATACAAATTTTTTCGGGAAATTTAATTTTAAGAAATAAAGAAGGGGTCCCATATGTCCACATTGAAGAAGACGAAAATTTGAAATGAAGACATTTAAACGAGAACCCTGCATTGAAATAAATGCTAAGTAAAAGTATTAAGTAAATTGTCGTCATGCATTATGCATGGTATTGAAGGAAGGATGTGCATTTAAACGAACAAAAAGAAAGAAAAAAGGATATATAAATGTGTATTTCTATTATGTTTTACTTATCTCTCTCATGCTGGCAGATATTTTGATGAATATCGACAATATTACATGTTGGGCATTTTTACTCGGTATTCGATGATTTTGAGGACGTGCTAAAATAAAGAAAACGGTGGCTGGTTACTTTTAATGGATCTAAAACCAAGCTCCTTTCTTTACATCATCACCGCTCTGATCCAAAAATGAAATGAATGGCTCTCGTCTTGAAGAGGCTCCATATTTTGACAACCTTCTTGGTTTGAAATGGAACACACACATCAAATCTGTTGCCAATGTCGCCGGAAAAGCAGTAGGATACTTCTACCGCTCCAGTAGATATCTAACTCTTGATGCAATTCTCTACCTGTATTAAAGCCAGCTACGTCCAATGATGGAGTACTGCTGCCACTACTAGGATGGAGCTGCAAGAAGCAGCTTATTCAGCCTTGAAAAAGTTAAAAATAGACTCCGTAGTTTAGTGAAGGATGACCTTTTCTCTTCCCTGCAACCTTATTTCCCACAGAAGAGACGTTGCGGTCCTGTCTCTGCTTTATCGTTATTTTCATGACAAGTGCTCGTCTGAGCGCCAATCCATGGTCTCCTCTCACCAGACTTTCATGAAACACACACGTCTAGCCAAAACCTCTATGAATAATTTCCACCACACTTTACCGGTGCTTAAACCTAAACGTAGATTCCATGAAAAAAGCTTCTTTCTTAGAACTGCACACATGTGGAAGTTTCTTCCGTTTTCCTGCTTTCCAACTAAATACAATTTGATTGTCTTCAAGTCCAACATAAACAAGTTCTTGATGAAGCGTCCCTCATCGAAATCCAATTTACAAAATTTCCACGACTTATGATTACTACGCTATAATCCCATTGACCACTGTACATTTATTAACCCTTATCCTGGAGTGGCTTACATGCCTTGTTAAGTGGTTACTCCTATGTAAACGAAAATAAAACATGATTGATATTAGATTGTTTTATTTCCATATATTTTCTTTCTTTTTTTTACTGATTTTTTTTTATAAATAAGGTGTCTTTACGGTTACGCTTTTCTACAAACATCGGGAACTTTATTTTTCTTTATGTATATATATATTTTTACGTCATCCTCTTCCGCAGCTATAAAAGAATGATATTTCGCATCTCTTAATAAGACAAAAGAAAAAATAGGATGCGTTTAAGTACAAGTGTGTAGAAACATACTATAATACTAATAGACCAATTTCTGACTAGAAAGTCAGAAATCCTACTAAAATGTAGATTGTATCGTTAATATATATATATATATATATATATATATATATATATATATATATATATATTGTTACGTCATAGAAGAATGATATTTCGCATCTCTTAATAAGACAAAAGAAAAAATAGGATGCGTTTGAGTACAAGTGTGTAGAAATATACTATAATACAAGTCAGTCAGAAATCGCACTAAAATGTTAATATTCTGCAAACGACGTCTAGGTTGGCTCAGACATACCTTAATATTGGCTCCTGAGAAAATTATCAATCAATTGCTTCAAAGTATTTCTGATGGCAGCATAAAAGTGTACTTAAAGATAGAACTGGAAACAGACATACATTATTTAATTAAATTAAAATAAAATTGTTTCAAGTTTGTTACAATATTATCAAACTGTAAATCTTTAAAAAAAACTGATAACACAACTAGATATTGTGTATGTCCCCAAATCGTATTTTCATTAAAACAAAAATCCTATGCCTTTAAAAGTCTGTCTCCATCCATAATTTTGAGAATCAAGATTGAAGAAGCAAATAAATCAGACGCATATTATTTTAATTGGAATTCATTATTGATGAGTATTATTTATTAATTTATTCATTGCGAACTATTATTCTCATCTTTATTAGTTGTTGTTTTACGACGTTCCAGCCAACTATTCCTCGGGCCTTCGTCAGGTGGTTCGAATAGTTGACCAAAATGTCGTGAAACAACAACTAATAAAGATAAGAATAATAGTCCGCATTAAATAAATTAATAAATAATACTCATCTCAAGAATGAATTCCAATTAAAATAATATATATATCATCGGTACGGACTTGATCATGGAAGATCAAATAATAAATAAATGTGGATTAAAATCCAACGCTGATCGCCCTTCCGGGCCCATGGCGCAGTGTATAGAGAAATTTTTTTACATAGGCATCACCACTTATCAAGGCCAAGAGGTCACTCAAGGATAAGGGTTAAAGAGTGTACAGTAGAAATTGGACAACATAGTAATCATTAGTAATGAAAATTTGGTAAATTTGATAACTTATATAGAACAGCTCATCAAGAACTTATTTACGTTAGACTTGAAGACAACCATATTGTAGTCAGCCGGAAAGCAGGAAAACGGAAGACAATTCCACAGGCGTGCAGTTCTAAGAAAGAAGCTTTTTTCATGGAATCTACGTTTAGGTTTAGGCACAGATAAAGAGTAGGGGGAATTATTGATAGTGTTTTCAGCTAGACGGGTGTTTCTTGTGAAAGTTTGGCGACGGTGGGACCATAGATTGAAGCTCAGTCAAACACTTTCCATGAAAATAACGATACATCAGAGACAAACTCGCAACATCTCTTCTGTGAGAAAGAGGTTGCAAGGAAGAGAAAGGGACATCTCCTACGAGGCTACGAAGTCTATTTTGAACTCTATCAAGGCAGGACAAGTCCTTGCACTCTACGTTTAGAATTGCCTGAAGATAGCGGTTTCAATCCTACCCAAAGCCGGCCAGAGGCTTACTTGGCCAAAACATGATGAGACGACAACAACTATGGAAGGCAGTAACCGCTAAGGATGCAGTTAGAAGATTCGGAGTTCCTACCCCTTCGATTGCAGTTTCCATCTGACGAAGGCAGGAGAAATAGTTGGACGAAACAACTAATAACGCAATAAGTAAATTAATAGAAACAGAAAATCGAGAGGGATTGGAATAAAGCTGGATTAAATTGGACAGACACTTTATCCAGATATAAAACGATGGCACATGTTGACCCCGCCATGCGTCGCTAGAGGCAGGATTATCTACCAATATATTACGTGAATGGAAAATATCTCTTGAAGTTTGTAATTTGTTTGCCGTTGCTATGTCGGAGTAAATATTTTTTTATAAAATTCGATAAGATGCTTATATATTCTAATAATAATTTTCTAGCGCATTCCCTCTGTAATGTTTAATATCAACTATGTTGTACTACCTTGCTAAAATTATAGATTTATTTGTAAAGTAATTAGTCAAAAAACAAGAAAGTATTTGTTAGTTATCGATCTATCTATTTATCCATATGTGTATTATCGATATATCTCTCGATCTGATTATCTATCTATCTCGATCTATCTATCTATCTATCTAACTGGAGAGAAAAACAAGAGATGAATATAAAGAATGTTTATAAAATCTGTGAAAATATGGTAGAATTATATCATATACAAGTTTAGCTGACAGGATTTACGTGTGAGGTTAGCAGGAGCTCAATTGGGGTTGGAATTTGGACGTTGAGCAGGGCGGACGATTTAAGACCCTTCACTGGATAGGGAGCTGACGTGTGTCAAAATAGAGACATAGAATTAACCACGGAAGCAAAGATATTCTTCTGCGATCGACGCTTGGAAAGTGAATTAAAACTATATAAAACCAACCAGCGTTCTGGGAAGTGAATGAATATTTGTCCAAACAGATTCCAGCCTCCCTTCGAAGATCAAGATAAATTCTAGGTGGACAAGATCAAGGATGCATAAAATTAAGGTATATCCAAAAATACATGTATCACACCCCCTGCATATGAACAATCAAATATAAATGGAACATAAATAAGCCGCAACAACATCACTTTAGAGTTCAAATAACGAAAGACATTTAGAAACACGTATACACATCAAGACGAACCCTTCGCCACAAGTACACATATCTACATATAGTGCTATTGTACCCATTACACAACAAACCCTTTGTGCTAGCCACAACATAACATATTCAAATTTAACCAACATTTATTTAGAGGGAAACCCTGCTTCATTCCTACGTTATATCTCGCCGTTTAAACAACATATAAACATCATTGCTTTGGCAATAAAATTTGTATCAGAATCTTTGTCTAACGCAAAGCAACATCACTTTTTGGTTAAAACGTCAAGCAGAGGTTCGCTAGTCACAAGTTGAGTTGAGTAGACTTCGTTGTTCACAACACGAGATAAGCGTCGACGTTCTCTATTCGCATGTCTTAAACGCTTCTTCCATTCCATCCAGCGACTCGCCTTTTATAATGTTTCGGGCACACCCAATTTGCATATACCACACGAGACTGCTAGAGATCTACGCGTGACTGGAGGTTTTAAAAGCCGCCATCTTGGGCCTCTTTTTCCCCCTTTTTCTGTCTATCAGCCTGCTGCCGATACAGATTCTCGCCCATTTGTGAGGTAGGTCCTCTCTATGTCTATTACAAAATTCCTCAATAAAATAATTACTGAAAAAAAAAAAAAAACATGATAAAATTTTAATCCTAGGAGAATCGTTATCTTCCAGGAAATTTGATTATAAACAAATAAACGCTTTTTTTAAAATAAGATCCTGCGGTTTTATGGCGTTTACATATTATTATTATTAAATTTAAGCAACCATACATAGATTGAAAACCTACCAGCAAAACTAGTAATTTAGGAGTATGAATATATTTAAAGCGAACTTTGATGCAACAAAACTGATGCTATACAGCAGAATATGTCCTATGCATATGAAGTAGTAGTAGTACGGGTTCTCTTCAGATACTTAAAGTTAAGCAATGGTTATTATTTAGGAATTCTAGGCGCTGTATGTGCTCTCTGCTTATCTCGGCATCTGTTTTCAATTATTCTGTACACACACTTCACTTGCCACTAATATTTAACAATGTCAACTCAGGAGAGGTATGGTTGGGAATTGCGCACCTCATGCCACAAGACTTTAACGTGCAGGCACCCATTTGTTCAAAGCCCAAATCCTGAAGGAGACCAACCATATATATATATATATATATATATATATATATACACCCGTTCACATACACCTTTCACGATAAAGCTAGAACCCAGAATTAGATAGAATCGAGCAACTGCATTGACAACGGAAAACGCTAGACCCAAAGTGGGTTTCGATGTACTGCATCTCATAAGTGAAGTGCTCCAACATAGGCTCGAACCCAGGTCGTCTCACGCATGAAGTGTACAAAACTGACGACCTAACCATATGGGCCACGGCGCAATCTATTGGCTATGCCTCGATTTTTAAATTCTTATATATTTTTTTATCCAGTTCTACATTCTACGATGTCACAAGCAACGCGTCCTATACAACTAAGATAGTTACTCCTGGTATTCAGGCGGTAGATATCACATCTTCAAACATTCACTGAAATTAGCCGACTCCCCAGACACGATTTCGGAACAACCTATTTGTTGAGGGACATCACGTCCCTACGAAGGATGAACCGCTTTTTCTACACATATTAGACATTAAGAGGAGATTATAGATAGATATATCCGTTTATATACACCTTTCACGATAAAGCTAGAACCCTTAATTAGATAGAATCGAGTAATTGCATCGACAACGGACAACGCCAAAAGGTGTATGTGAATGGGTATTTATAAATTTATTTTTAAATCCTAGTGCAAATGAACAAACGATGCAGTTTTATGTAAATTTGAGTACTGCACCATGCTAAAAAAGAAATGACTAAGTCCATCATTTGCCCACCATACTCTATTAGTCCCAAAAGTCCCCAGGACCCTAGCATATTTTAATTTGAGTTCAGCACTATGTAAAACTGCTAAATACACATACACAGAACATTTGGGACAAATATGGTAAAATAGTCTCAAAAGTGAAGTGTTTTTATTAACCGTAAAATAACCCCTAGAGCACACCCAAGAGTTATCGCGAAGTATAGACAAGCAAAATGATATAAAAATCAGTTAGTTACAACTTTTCAGAAAGTTTTATAAAAATCCAGGGCGTCGATTTTTTTAAATAAAAAAACAAAGTGTAAATTTTAGCCATTTTAACCCGAAAAATAAGCCCTGGAGACTAACCGGAGTTTTCCCGTTACATTTTTACTCATATCATGATTAATGTTTGTGCAAAATTTCAAAATATTCCAAGGCGTACATATTGAGAAATGTGCGTAAAGACGAACAGGCGAACGGATACGGGTGAATTTAAAGGTCCACCTTCCTTTTGTCGGGGTACCAATTTTCTTTTTTTTACACAGTGATAACCACTTATCAAGGCCCGGAAGCCACTCAGGGATAAGGGTTATTGCAAGTACATTACGTTAGTGTGGAGATTTGATGAAGTGTTTACTTAAGGGGGCGGTTCATTAGGAATTTGTTAACGTTGGACTTGAACACATCCAAGTTGTAGTCCGGTGGGAAGCAGGCGGACGGAAATTATTTTAATCTGTAAATATTCTATTTAGAATGAATATTTTCTTGCGGCACAAGAATTAATTTTCAAATAACATTTTAATGGGTGTATAACTATTCATTCAGACAGTTTGTAAATATTTATTTAGAAATAGCATTTTCCTTATTGTGAAAGTATTCTTATAAATAACCTTTCCGTCAATCTTTCAGTGTTAATTTACGTAGAAATACAATTTTTGGAAGTCTATATATTCATTTAGAAATTGCTATTACCGTCAGTTTGGCCATAATAATTTAGTAATGAGATATATCTTAACTCATGGGAATTTTAGTCCGTTTCGAGAATTTTATGAATATCTTTTCATCCGTCTGTCAAGATTTGTTTAGAAATAACCTGTTATCAATTTGTCAATATAAATTTAGCGATTACATTTTCGTCTATCTATCAATGTTCATTTAAAATAACATTTGCTATATGTGTAATTATCTATTATATAAATCTCAACTGCCGGTTTGTACGTAGGTATGTGCGTATGTATGTATGTATGTATGTATGTATGTGTGTCTCGGTAAAAAGTTCGACCCACGCGTCCAAACTGACAAAAATTATATCGTTAGAAAGCACAGTCTCTCGGCCTTAAATATCCAAAAAATTGGCCAAAAACATTAACTCGTTCACCGTCAACTGGGATGTTTTTTACAAGAAGACGTCAATTTTTTGTCGATATTTATGCAAACCTATCATACAGCTTGCATAAAATAATCTTAATTTGAAAAGCTGTGACTTTTCCGGGTCACCGGCAACCAGTGGTGAACCCTCAGCGATTCCTAACAGGGAGCCCCTTGTCACATATATGTCCTGCTCATCTTCACAGCAGGACTCATTGATCGGGTTGGTCAGTGTCGATTTCACCTTCGGGTAGATATGCCACTGTCACGCTGGAGGTGAATAGGTTTTCATGCATGCAAAACAAACACAGGCTCAGATATCTCTATTCTACTGGCTTCATTCAAGTTAGATTATACAAAATGTGATATACACTTATATACAATCGTTTAGTTGTTCATTTTCAACAAACATTCTTAAGTCCCATTTGGATTTAATTACTTTCAATTTTGGCGGTAGCAACGGATGGGAAGAGAGGGTGGCGGCAACTCTTCGATTAGGAATAGACTATCTCAAAATTCCACTCCAACTCTCTCCAACTACTTATTTTGGCACGGGGGTTCGCTTATGTACCGAAGTATCGGGGTAGGGTATGTTTCTCCCTAGACCAAGTGTACGTTTTTTTTTCAGTTGCTTCTTTCTCTTAGCGTCACAGGTCCGAGCGCTGCTACTTTTTTGCGCTTGCACGGGTACTCTCTGCTATTTACATTTTTTTACGGAGTTGGTTGATTTTTATTTGAAATATTTTTTCAGGCTCCCTTGCTATAAAACCTCTCCACACCCGGGCAACACTGGGTATTTACGCTAGTTTATTTAGAAATGTCTCAGTTGCACCAGTCTGTAAGACTTAATGTAGAAAAAGCTTTCTCCTCGTATATAGGTTTGAAATAGCATTTCCTTCAAAAAACGCGCAAATTCAAAAAACGCGCAAATTCATCATATCTGTTTCTGATGCTTTGAGGAGTATTATCAAATACCAAGGCTTAATTCGAATCTCTGGTTGTTCGTAGTGTAATCTAAACATGTTTCGAGAATCATATCTAGAGGTCATCGAATCAATTAGTTTGCTTATTACATCCATTGGGATAACATTTCGCTAGGATCTACAATGTTATTTTCTAGTTGAATTGTGCGCGCGAGATTATTGCGCCGGGGAATAGTATCGACTTTTCGCCGTGAATTCCCACTGGGGTTGACGCGTTGCGATAGGGCAAACTGGTGAACTGTATAAGCAGACCTGTCCCTGCGGAATGTTCAGCAACGTTATCACGGTGGGAAGTCATGCTGGCCCTTAACATGCTGATATTATTTTTAGCTTTTAGTAGGATGAACTGATCGAGTGTTTCTCGATAAAATGTAATCATCATAATTTCCTTTTATTATATTGAAAAGCCTGACCTACATTTAACATCACGTTTAAGCTAAGCTCGGTTTTATTTACACCGAAAGCATAAATTTTTCGTATTACACATTCACGGTGCGAAAAACTGAGAATAATCATTGCCAGGTCCTGTTTAACATAAATTACTGCACTCTGCATTGTATATTAAATGCGCCCCTCACCCTTTGTTAGTCGGACTCTCATGATCAAACTACTTCCAGTAAATATGTCTCTATATCATACGTACTCAAATGATATCGTAAGTGTATTAACAAAAATCGTTAGATATTATTAGTGAAACATACTGACTTTAATCAATGGTTTTTATATCATAAAAAACGTACGAGATATTTATTCCACCAAATGTTAAATACAATATATTATTTTTGTCGACTTTGGATGCTTAAATTTCTAATCGTATTTTGAATTAATACAAAGTATTACTTCTATCAACTTTTAATGGCAAGGTTTTACATATCATTTTGAAATTCCAATTCAAACCTTAGATGTTCATACCAACGCATTCACACACACACACACACACACACACACACACACACACATATAGATAGACACACACATATGCATAAAGATAGATAGAGAGAGAAAAAGAGAAATAGGGGGTGTTATTTATTTGTTTTGGTTTTTCGCGATACTTTTTGAACGAATTCAATTATTTATACGGAAATTCATTTTTACCTAAATGCGAGTCGGGAATAATTTTCCCTTTGACCATATTGGTACCCCCAAATGGGGAGCAGCAGATGTATTGTTTTTAAATATGATTATCAACTGAAACGTGTTTCGTCCTCTGCAACTCATCAGAGTGGCTAAATCTAGCGAGATTCGAAATCGAAATCCAACGTTGAGAAGCCTAGTCGTAGAGGTTTACGCTTCTAACCGTGCGATCCCTATTTTGAATTTCGTTAGATTCAGCCACTCTGGTGAGTCGTACACGACGAAACACCTGTCAGCGGATAATTATATTAAAAGAGAGAGATATTAAAAATATCAAATTTTCTCAGTTTGTAATTTAATGTGCTCCAAAGATTTTTGAACAACTTACATGGTTCATGCATCCGACACGGTCTCTCTTTCTATCTCTCTCTCTCTCTCTCTCTCTCTCTCACCCTCTCTCTCTCTCTTTATATATATATATGTATATATATATATATATATATGAAAAATTTTTTTTGGGGGGGGTACAGCAGAATTTACCAATGGACAAATACAGACCAATCAACATAATAATTAAAACATAAATAAGGAAAATAAAGCTTAGCTATATATATATATATATATATATATATATATATATATATATATATATATATATAGCTAACCTTTATTTTCATTATAATTTTTTTAATTATATATATATATATATATATATATATATATATATATATATATATATATATATATATATATATATATATATTGGTGTTGGGCCCATTAATCGAGATCAAAATCGAGAATCGGAGAAATTGATGCCTATTTTCCGGTGCCAAAACGATTCTTTTAATGATCTTTTTTTATTTGATTTTGCTAAAACCGACATCTTCCATGTCTGGCAAAAATGATAAAATAATAAATATTAATTGATTGTAAATTACCAGTCAAGCTAAAATCGATAAATCATCCTCCACAAGTGTATTTGACGTTTAGGAAAATATCTGCACATGTAACATTTGTTTTTATGAAAATCGGGAGAAATAAAAATCTTATTGTTAAATAATCAGAGATTTATTAAGATATCGGATTTGGAATCGGAACCGGTAATTGTATCGGAATCGGAATAAATATTGGACTCGTCCCATCACTAATATTTATATATATATATATGCATATATATATATATATATATGTATATATACATATACAAATGATATATGTATATAAATATATATATATATATATATATATATATATATATATATATATATATATATATATATATATATATATATATATATACCAGGCTTTCCGATGTGTTCTATTCAAAAAGCGTTCAATGCGATATGGTTGAAGCAGCACAACTCAAAACTTTCCTCGAAGAATATTATAATAAATACCATGAACAAGCAGAATTCCGGAAACGGAACTAGGACTGTCAGAAGCAATGAGCGTAGATGGTTAGACTAGAGATAATTTTTTTTTACACTGACTTAACGGAGGAGGCTAGTGAATTGGCGCAATAATCTTATGTGACAGCAATACCCCTACGCAGAAATAAGTTACCGGTAGATGTGAAAATTTTCTGCCCATAAGATGGAGTGCCGCTTCTTTACAGCAGACCTTGCAGTATCTTCTCATGCCTCTTTGTTAAAATTCATTTTACGTGTGGTATTACGTCGAAGAGTTTGAATGTTTTACTTAAAGATAGGGTGCTATAAGCCATGCCTCTCTTTGGGTGGAGAGATTTCTTTTAATTTTGTTTTCGTATGATGTTTCCATAGCAGCATTAGATGCAAGTATTCCTCTACATGCTTGAGATCTTATACTAAGAATTAATAAACTGCTTATTATGGTTTTACTCACATCTGAGCAAATGGTTTGCCTTTATCAACAACTAAATGGAATAATGATGAACGTTCATGAAAATCAGGAATAATAATAATCTGAAAATCGACGCTTCACAGATACGTGTATGAATGCCGTGTTGTTTAAATTACTGTGGAATCTTTTTTTTTTATTTTAGAAAGATATGATTATATTAAATATTTGTCCAGTAATGCCCCATTATTTTATTTTAATTAACAGACTTTGGTGCTAGTCTTTTTTTTTTCGTTGATCTGTGCAATGTATTGTATATGAATGTTAAGATATGCGTTAATAAGCCTTAGTTTCGTATCTGAAAACTAAAAATGTTTTAGATTATAAATATTTGACATAATTAAATGAGACTATATTATCAACGTCAATGTATTTTATTAAATACGAAGCCTGGATATATATATATATATATATATATATATATATATATATATATATATATATATATATATATATATATATATATATATATATATATATATGTTCTGGTCAAAATCATAAGACCACTTCAGAAAGTAAACGTTTATGCATATTATCGAATTTTTAATCAAACAAATGGTTGAAACCATTGCCAAAAAGGAAAATGTGATGGAAAAAATGAAATATATATATATATATATATATATATATATATATATATATACAGATTTCATATATATATATATATATATATATATATATATATATATATATATATATATACAGATTTCATTTTTTCCATCACATTTTCCTTTTTGGCAATGGTTTCAACCATTTGTTTGATTAAAAATTCGATAATATGCATAAACGTTTACTATGAAAATAATTTCTGACGGGGACGCATCAGACCGTCTGAAACGTAGGTAAACGATTTCAATGACTTAAAAACATTATTACAATGATCTAAACATAATTCTCAATGAAACACCAAGACACGGAATAATAAAATAATGTTAAAAAATACACATTGTTGGTGACTACTCCCTTATTTAAATATATATATATATATATATATATATATATATATATATATATATATATATATATATATATATGATTATCGTTATCATTATATATGTATCCAAATGTGTCTGTACATGTATATGATGATTGCAACGTCTTGTCAGACGAGTGCGTCTCTCTCAGACACTTAATGTCCATGAGCCGAAAAATGACTTCAAACACCACAGGACCATTTTAATAGACAAATGCCTGAGGGAGTATTTATACACAGATGATGTTACAGAATCTTAGCTTTGTACGACAGCTAAGTCGCTCTCTGTGTTCAAAATGTTGAGATCCGGCAACAAGCAAGAGCAAGATATCCAACAAGAAGTTAAACTGCAGACCAGCTTAATGCGGGTACTGGCCTCCCGCGTTATGTTTTTTTTTTAAATCAGAGATTTGCTTCTCCTAGAAAGGTTCCCTTTACAACCGCTTACGGAATCCATCTCCTCCCCAAAATGTATATGCACATGTATATATATATATATATATATATATATATATATATATATATATATATATATATATATATATATATATATGTATGTATATATATATATATAACTACTTCATTTACTCACATAAAATCAATATACGAAAGTATAGATTTATGCGTAAACTTTAAGTATTTACTTCAAAAGTGCTCAATACGTAGGTAGAGCTAGTTAGTAATTCATAAAATATATGTGGCGATTAAGCTACACTGTTTATTCTGTGGTTCATCCACTATAGGATTCGTCAGGCTTATGCGCGAATTCTGTGGTCGTTTCTTGTTTTTATATATGTTGATCATTTTAGTTAGCCAATCAGCTTTCTAGTATCCACCGCGCCCATTCCTATCAGCCAATGGGCATGCATTTTATCGAACAAAGGATCTGTTTTAGAATGGCTTTCTAAAATCAAGATTTAATTATTTCTCTTGTTCCTTCGGACTGTTTTTGAGGCGGTATCGCAAGATCGTCGCTTGTGGTTTAGCCATAAAAATGTTTCATTTCTTAATCTACTATATCCACTTCTATCTACTATATAATAAAATGATTGCAGAAATTCCCCTTTGAACCAAATCATCGTAGGTTTGCAATAAGATACCACATACAAATTTATTATGTCTAAACTATTATCCACCATCTTGTGTTATCGAACAAAGGATCTGTTTTAGAACTAGGTTAGTGGTTTAAGGTATACGTTTTCCTCCCTTTTTTATATATATAAATATACATATGTGTGCACACATACATGCACACATACATACATATATATATTTATATATATATATATGTGTGTCTGTATATATATACATATATGTGTGATCGCTTATGTATATTCATGTTTATTTATTTATTTGTTTGTTTTCTATAGTTTTTGTTAGTTTTAAAGCTATCTTGTATAGCTATCCTAGAGTAAGTTTTATTTTGTTAACACAGTTGTTTGCTATTTCTCGTCTACAGTTTAATAGATTTTGGGGCTCTTTAAAGTACAGGATTGCAAATCTTGCATGGAGGCATAATTTACATGGGTCGTCTAAATGTCTGCACGTGGTAGCGTGTCTTATTATTTTCCATTCGACTACCGGCGAATGTCCGCTTTCTTTGAGTTCCAGTATTTATTCGCTAGTGTTGTTTTTATACGGTGTTTTTATTTTTGAATGTACTTTTGTGGTCATAGTATCGGGTTTTGAAATCTAAGGAAGCCATGCCTACGTAATATTTCTTGTTGTTCGGGTTTTCTTTCGCAAATATTGTTGCTTGATAAACTACGCTTTTTGTTAGACAATTATTTTGAACTGGGCAAAGTGTGCGGTGTCTACAGTTACATTTATCTTGTTTGTTATTAGTATTTTTATTTATGGTATGGTTGTTCTTGTCCGGGGTTGGTTTGTTATTATTATTATTATTATTATTATTATTATTATTATTATTATCATTTCTGCCTATGTTGGTTTTATTTTTGTCATGGTGTCTACTTTTTTATTGTTGTTTTTGTTGTTGTTTACATTGTTTTCATTTAGTATTTTGTTATTATGTGCTGTAATTATCATCTCTAAATTTTCGCAACAACTGTAAGATAACTTCAAGATATTTTTATTGAAGATTTTGTGTAAGGGGTTGGTTGCGGGAAAGTGTTTTTCAATAAGATCTAGAAATTTCTTGCCAAGTTTTGTTTTTAACATTTGCTTGTATGGGGCCGTATACCAAATTATAGTTCTTTTTCTTCTATTTTTAATTTTATTATAGTTGTTAGTGTTTTGTTGCTTATATTTGATATCGATATTTTTGTATCCACTATTTTTTAGGGCTGTTTCGTAGATATTGGCTGACCTGTTAAATGCATTTTCATCCCTTGAGTTACTACTGAGTCTACTTACGATCGAGTTAGGAATGTGTTTTATAATTGATGGTGGGTGGTTGGACTTAGGGTTTACGTAAATTGGAGTAGCGTTATCTTTTAAGTATGGTGCATATGTGTTTTTATCTAAGTTTAACGTGACGTCCAGGAAGTTTGTTATTTTTATGTTAGCTGATACGTCTGCTTTTAGGCCTAATTTTTTCATTTCCTTGTGTATGATTTTCTTAAAGTTTTCTCCCTTGACTTTGTTGGAGTTTTTTATTATAGCTAGTCCTTAATCTCTATATAGGCCGATATCTGTAGTATTAAAACTAAAAATTAGCGATAAAGTTGGCAAATTGAAACCTAGAGAGTCATACATTCTGCTTAAAGACCACAAATGGGACTTTAATAATAATCCCAGCACCCGCCTGGTAAACCTAACTAAACCAGAAATAGGTAGAATTAGCAAAACTATACTTTCTAGAGTAAACAAACAAATCAAACAGGACCTAGAACTAAACCAGTGGGCAAATACTACCGAAGCAATCACCTGGTTTAAAAATATAGAAAACAAAAATAAATGTACGTTCATACAGTTTGACATCATAGACTTTTATCCCTCGATACCCGAAGAACTTTTTAACATTACCCTAGAATTTGCTGAGGCATACACTGATATATCCTCAGCAGAAATCACCATCATTAAAAAATGTAGAAAATCAGTTCTAATAAATAACAATAACCAATGGATAAAAACTAAAATGAAAAATTCGTTCGATTTGGCGATGGATGCCAGAGACTCTGTAGAGGCATCAGATCTTGTGGGATTATTCATTCTATATACCCTCACAAGCATATTCGATACTACGGTCCTCACTTGGAAAATTTCGTTTTTTTTTATTTTCACACTTTTTTACCGATTTTCCCAGGCTAAAACCGTAATATAAAGTCTCGTATGAGTTGAAATATCTTATACATGAAGGTTTTATGTCCTTAGATGAAAAACTAATTTCTTTCTGATGAGAAGAATAGCAAGACTATCATTTGTAAATTGTTTTTTAGAGTATTCAGTCGAACAATATGTCTTTCATTGTAAATTTCAACTTAGTGTTTAATTTTCTTTCTCTTTACTTCATTTAATCACATAAATATACGAATATAATGTTATGCATTAATCTTTCAGTATTTACTTCGACAGTGTTCAATACATAGGTAGAGCTAGGAAGTATGTTATGAAAATATATATGGTAATAAAACTATAGAGATTATAGGTGACAATTACAGAATATATATATGGCAATTAAGTTACATAGGATTAGCCTAACGAATTCTCACGAGAATGAAACGCGAAATATTCTGTGTAGCTTAATTGCCATATATATTTTCATGACTTACTATGTATATATATATATTAGGTTTATAGTTACTAAATACTAGAAGACTGGAAAATGCTAATGACTGTGTAGCAACAAATTACTAATGTAAAGACAAATTGAAAGTGTAACTTGCTCTAATTCAGTGTTGAGCACTTTTATATTAAGCTCGGTAAACTTTATTGGTTGCCTTACCTTTGAAAATAGCAACTTCAAATTATGTATATATATATATATATATATATATATATATATATATATATATATTATATATTATATATGAGAGAACAACAAAACTACGTAAATAGATAAACGATAAAAACTGTGCAGTAAATTGATTATGGCGTCATAGCGTGATGGATTAAGACGCTAGACTGAAATACATAAGGTTCAGGTTCGAGTTCTAACAGTCTTGCTATGCTGAAGAGGGGTAGGACCCCAAAACACGCGTGTACGTAGAGTACTGTTTTAAAATAATAATAAATAAATACGTCCAAATAAAAAGAGGGCGACTTTCTGAGAAAACACCGGATCTCCAAGGTGGAGACGATAACCTTAATATCGTTTCAAAAATCAACGATAAAACTACGTTTAAATGAAAATCATATATATGAGCATATATAAACATGTTTATATATGCATATATATGCTATATATATATATCCATACATAGATATATACACACACACGAAGGCAGGCAGGCGTCCACATACCCACACACACACACACACACACATATATATATATATATATATGTTTGTCATTATGCATATTTCGTTCAATATATTGTTTGCCAGCCATATCTCATTAATCCAAGCTTAGCTGAATACAATGGAGAGGCACGTACGTGTAGATTTTTGCACAATTATTTCCTGTTTACACAAAAGAAAACACAGAATCTGAAGAAACGAAAAAAAAAAAAAACTCCAAGTAATTGACAATTTCTTCGAGCACTACCAAAGAGGTATTGCAATGTTATTTTGATGACACGTATTTCTTCTTTATAATTACTATGTTATTAAACTACATAGACCAAATTTTGGTGTGTGATTTTCATAATCGTAGAATACTAAGTCTGATTAAAATAAGTTATCTATCTTTTAAGTTTTAGTTACTAGATATAATAACTTTAAGTTTTGGGAGAGCTGTTTCAGGAAAAGGCTGTCCCCTTTCCATGTAAATAAGAGGAGTATTAGGTGAAAATGAGATTAGGATAAGCCGAGACTCGAACCTTGTAAGCAAGGTTAAGAATTAAAATGTTAGAATTTAGTCTATTGTTAAATTCTGTTAGAATAGTTAGCTAAGTGTTTATATCGGAAAAAAGAATTGATTGTTCATTCTTTTAGAAAACTGAATATTAAAAATGTCAACTAAAGATTGAACAATAAAAATTAAAAATATATTGTTAAAAAATAGGTTAGAGTCATATTTTGAGAGTTCTTTTGCTGTCAAAAGCGTGTGCATAGCCACGTGAATAGGTCACGTTTGGAAAGCACACTTCTGACGTCATAACGAAGGGAACTATAGGAGCTAAGAATTAGATCGTCAGAAGGGAATATAGGAGCTAAGAATTAGTTCGTCAGCAGGGAATATAGGAGCTAAGAATTAGTGCGTCAGCAAAAGAATCGGGAGTCAATGAGAGAGAGAGAGAGAGAGAGAGAGAGAGTTGAGAGTCAGTCAGTTGGCAGTCAGTGGTCAGCTGACCCTTTGTAAGCGAAGAGTAGAGGATTAACCATGTAGATCCCAAATTTGAATTCCTGACGTCATCAGCATTCGACCGGTCCAATGAATAAAGAATCATCATTGTGTTTTTGTAAAATTGTTGTCATGTGTCATCTTTCAACACTCAAAAGGTAATGTGTTAAACATCTTGTGTAACCCTTCCAAGATTATGTATCTCCCCTCCTCTGTGTTAAGAACGTGTATACATCCCCAGTCAGTATCTTTATGAAGCCCCAAGCATCCACAGAACTGCAATATGTATAATTGTATTCTCTCCCCTTCTGATCACTATCGTTATATCCGTTATATGTATTGTTCAATATGAATACCCCGTCCTTAATATGTACCCCTATACAACAAAGCTTTCATGAAATATTGACACATAGTGACTTTCAATAATTGTACCTTCAGTGCCCCACAAAGTTGACTTAAATTTTGATACATTTAAACTCATCAACAATGTTCGCTATTTTGTGTCACTACAAAGCCACTCTTTATCCATGCATGTAATATTCCGGACAAATTTGGATTGGTGCAACTCCCAGTAGACACGTTGTTTTGGTGTAGCTGAGATAAGTAGGTCCCACAGGCGAGCCTCGTTCGGAAAATTTATGTTAACAACCGGTGAAGCTACCGAAAAGTAACCCTATTGAATGAAGACGGATACAAACAATACTTTTAAAATTATTTTTTAATTTTACTTAAAAAGAAAATGTAAACATATATAAAACATATTTTGGAAAAAAATATTCTTAATTTTAAAGAAAACTTGATTGTAAAGAACACTTTTTGTAAATAATTATTGAACAATATTGCAAAGTGTTTACATAGCTGGTTCTTTGGAATAAAATCAATATAGTCTATGAACTTGTTATGTTTGGTGGTCCCTAATTTTCAAAGATGTGGGCAAACATTTTGAGAGTGTGCAATTTTTCACAATTTATTTTATAATACTATGGAACTGCCTTGTGTATTTTTCCAGCTTTCTGGACTATTTAAGTGGCAGGCTTTTTTTGGGGTCCTCTACGTCATATGTGAGATAGTCCGTTCGAAAATCAGTGGAAAGTTGTGTTATGGATGTTGCACTAGTTGCTCGGTTCTCATGATGGTTTTTAATATGCATCAGGTTTGGGTTAGAGGAACTTATTATATACTGGCCTATGCCGTTAATTGTAGCTCTATTCTGATGGTTAACTTCCGAGAGTCACATACCTTCCTATCGCCTGGCTAGGTACAACCGAGGCATGTAGTGGGTTCTGTAAATGACTCGGAACAAGGTTAAAATTTTCCTTGTCTTGGTGTGGAGACAATTTATGTTTAAGAAAGTATGAATATCTATCCATACTTTCTTAGCTATAAAAAGGTATATATATATATATATATATATATATATATATATATATATAGTTTTGGCATTAGTGACTGGCCTCGGCAACCCAACATATACACCCAGTTTAGAATTATCCAGGCGGGTTCAAACATGTGTAACGAACGATGTTATAGGTCATGATTGTGAGTTTCCGTGCGTATATTTTGTTGTGGTGGCACCCACTCATTTACATATGTGGATAATATTACACATAAATAACAAGACTTGGTTAGTCTAAGTGTGTGTTAACCAGAAGCCACCGAATGCCGAGCCGAGAGCAGATATGTTCTCCAGCCAAGACTCTCTTACCTGACAACCATTATGTAAATATACTGTAAATATACTTTTCCTAATACACTTCTTATTGATCTACCTTTGTTTGTTGGGTATTTATTTGTATTGCCTTATACGTTATTTGGTTCAACCTGCAAACATAATGCGTATATGTAATACTTTTTTGTGTATGCTATACGTCTGAAAGTCAATAGCAGTACACATAAGTGTCGACGGCTTCCGCATAACATCGTCATCTTATAACGACTATTTCAGAAAATAGCTATTGTCTCTCTAAAATGGACTGTTCTTCTTCGGATTGGTTCATGCTGATCTGCGTTTATTTATATCATTGTCTATACATCTTTTGTCTAGTTCCTATTTTCATTTTGCCCAGTTAAACAAATGTCATAGTATAACAGTGTATGTCACTAAGAATGTTTTACCTGGCATCAAATATTTTCGTCAATATTATCATTCACCTTATAATAACTTAAGATTTTTGTCGATTCCCTCAGAATAATTTAATATAAATAATAGACGGCTTCAGGAAATTCGTCTGACATTCAATTTTACTATTTACCACATAAACGCACGTACACGAATACACACACGAACACACACACGCACACTAATATATATATATATATATATATATATATATATTTAAAGTGATGGTTGTGTAACTCCAACGAGAGAAAAATGTATATTTAAAAGAGTGTAGCCATCAACAATTGCGGGGTTTTCAGCCTTTTATCATATTTTTATTTTAAAATATTTTTATAACGCGTTTCAAGCTTTGGTTCGCCTTCTTCAGACATTTTCGTGAAAATGTTTTGTTTTTTTTTAAATGGGAGTTTGAAATATTATTTTTACATCTGCTGATACTAAATGTGTTTTTCAGAATGATGTGGTCTCAGACATTCTGTCTCCAATAATAAGTGTTGGTAGTGTGCGGTCAGAGTTAATTTCAAAGCGGGGGCTTTTGGCTCATTTGGTGAAGGTTTTATATATATATATATATATATATATATATATATATATATATATAAACCCTTAATCCATTTTATAAACTCTTTGCGCAAAAAAGTGTTTTTTTTATATATGACTAGCTTCCAGATAATTCTGTTTCAATCAAGAAAGTTCACAGGTTCGCTACAATATTCACTTGATAATATATTTTCTCTGATGAGAAGATCGCATTTCTTTATTAAGTCCCTGGATCAAAGGCATCTCAATATATCTTATTAGAGTATCTTGTTGAACAATAAATTCATGCAAAATATATTTTCACAATCTTCAAATATTATATATATATATATATATATATATATATATATATACATATATATATATATATATATATAGGTCTTGGAAGGTTTTAACCTTTAAAACAATACAAAACAATTATGTTTTATAATTCGTTAGAAAACTATTTAGTAAGTCATTTGATAACCTCCAATCAATGCATCTACTTTCTCTCTCGAATTCAGTATAGTACCAATGTAATTTCAGGGATCATCAGTTGTTTACCATGAAACACTGATTCGGGGATTTAAAAACAAAACAGTATATTACATCATGGCTCCTCAGCAGTGCTGATAAAACACCACCTCTCTTTATCTTAAGAAGAAGACATGTTACAAATATTTAATAGAGTTTCCTATTCTTAATTAATTTAGCTAACCTATTCATGTTATAAAAATGATGTTCTTACCTGTGAAATTTATCAGTTCGCAAATTCAAAATGGATATATTTTTTTAATTTATCAGTCTTGTATTTATAAGATTAGGATGAATCCATTTGACTACTTTTCATCCCCACTATGATTAGTATTTTGTATATTTACATTCTTATTTATTGAAAATTAAATATATATAAAGGTTAAAAATATAAATATATACATTTTTTTAAATACATTTTATAAATTACTAATATAGTTTTGGATTTCCTTTATTAATATATTCTGATTAATTTTATACGATTCAAAAGCATCAGGATCACGAACAAATGATTTATTTAACTGTTGAATATTTTAGTTTTATCCCCACCTTGTTATAGCATCTTTATTACTAAGCTAGAAACTGGGAGTATAGAATCTAGTAAGTTTAAAGTAACGGGAGTTATTCTCAAAAACTCTAACATCAGAGCAGGTACTATTTTTACGCGGCATACGCACTATTTGAAAGAGGAAAGAGTTTCTTTTATCAAATACTTTACAAAGAAAAACATCCTTAATTTTTATATTAAAATCCAAATATGTAGCCTGTTGTCCTCTATGTTTTCAATTCAATTCTAACTCTTTTTGATATATAAGATATTTATTTATTTCGAATTCATCGTTATCATTTATACTTATAAGGTCACGTATAAATCTCCAACACCCTGGAAAATTACATGTTGTCGATATATTTTTTATTTGTGGTGGCATATATATATACATATATGTGTGTGTGTGTGTGTGTGTGTATATGTGTGTGTGTGTATGTAAATATACTTGAGTCTATGTAAATACAGATTTGCCCCAAATGGTGCAGGATCCAATCCCATTGGGATACCTATCGTTTGGAGTAATATTTTATTTCCTATTTGAAAATAACATTCTTTAATAAGATGACTTATTAGTATTTTTAAATACCTTTAGAAACACTAGTTTTGCTATTTTTTTTATTTTTACACCAGAAAGCTTTAGAGTTTGAAAAGTCTATATATTTACCCTTGTTACCTTAAAAAACCACAGTATCATTTAATTCTTTTATAAGTTTTTAATGTGAAATTTTAGTATATAGCGTACTAAAATCATAAGTCGTAATAGAGTTTGCTTTTATTCTGGAGTTTATTTTATCTAATTTTTCTTTTGCTGGTTGTAAATTATTTACCACTCAAAATAGATTAATATTACTATAGGATTTTCTTTTCTGGTGGAAATTATTTATCTGATTTATAATTAATTTAAATATTTTAGATATAGCTTTACTTAAAGGTTTAGTGATGCACGTCCTTGAACATACAAATGCTTAATGTTTTTTTATGCATTTTAGCTATCCAATACCTACATGAAATTTGTTTTATTCTTTTCTTCTAACTTTTATCCTACCTTTTCAATAATAATACTATTATTCAGAATAATGCTATCTAAATTAATATTACTTACTTTATAGATATCTGAAACTTTACCCATAATTCCTACCTCTATCAATAAACGTTGTATATAATATTTTTTCATATAAAAGCTATATTGTTTACTGCTTTATCAATAGGAAATATTACAAACTCATCTTGAATTATTTTCAGTTCCTCCAGTATTTCTGAATTTTTAAAAAGAGGTTTAGTTTTTCGAGGGTGTTTAATTTTTTTTATATGTTTAACCTATTTATTTACGCATTCAAGTATATTATTTTTCCATGCATCAAACGTAGACTGTGCTAATTTATATTTATTTACCATAGGCACAATAAAACCTTCTAGTGCTTTAGTTACTTCTTTAACGCATTTAGTGTAATTTAGGCATTTAGGTTCTCTATAATTTGGACCTTTACTAAGGAGTCTTCTTAATTTAGAATTTTTTTTTACTGTCTTTGGATTTCTTGTAATTACATATTTTATCTCATTATTATAGAAAGGAGATGAATTACATTCACATCTGGAATATTTATATTATCATTTCTATTTATATGTTCTACCGTTTTTTTATGATTGAAAACCTTATAACGTATGGTTGGCCCTAGTTTATATGTAACTATTGGTTTTTGATATTTTGTCTGTAACTCATTTGGTAGTAATTATATGGTTTTTTGATTATTTCATATTTTAGGTAAATTGATCTAATCCAAACCTTTATTTTCATATAAAACAACACAGACATTTCTATTTTTTTTTATAACTTCCACAGGTGGCTTATATAATTTAGTGTCGATTATATCCAGAATATAATCGTACCATTGAATTAAATAGTCTTTCCTATATATCGTATCCTGTTGTAATAATATTTTCGATGCTAGTTCCTTCCAAACCTCATTCTTTGTAGGATTAAGTAGTTTTCTAATATAATTGAAAGACTCAGAAATTTGATTCATCATAATATTTTTAATTTTACTAAAAATTTCCTCGCATAAAATAGCTGATTCTCTGTTATTTCTATTAACATGAGTTCTATCTCTAATACCGTAGCGAGGCAAAGCTCGATATAATCGACCTATATTTTCGGAATCGTGTAGGTTATTTTTTTAACTTTAATATTCAAACCATATGGGTAAATTACTCGCATTTTTAAAAATTATTTCGTCTTCCTTATCCTGACGCGTCTTGAAGATATCGTTATCCACACACACACACACACACACACACACACACACACACACACACACACACACACACACACATCTATATATATATATATATATATATATATATACTGCTAAATAGTTTTCTAGAGAATGATAAAAAATATAAAGATAAAATTAGATTTTTATATAGTTTTCAAGGTTAAAAAACTTCCAAGACTCTCACTTTCTCTCTCTCTCTGTCTCTCTGTCTCTCTCTGTCTCTCTCTCTTTCTCTCTCTCCCCCTCTCTCTCTCTCTCTCTCTCTATATATATATATATATATATATATATGAAGGTGTATATTTAGTTGTCGACCCAAGCGTTCGCGCAAAACTACTATATATCCGTCTGCGTGTACGAAATGCGCGTTCCAACTGTTTAAAAAGATACAATATACTCAATTCTCTCTTTCTTCAGTGAAAGAGAGAGAAAGAGAGTGAAAGAGAGAAATAAAGAAATAAATAGAGAAAGAGAGAGAACGAGAGAGAGGGAGAGAGAGAGAGGGAGAGAGATATGCGTTTTAACGCAATGTTTTGTGTTTTTTTCAAATGCAAGCTTGACCTTTCTCGAATGATTTTAATATCTCCAAATTGTCTATAAACAGTCAAATCTGGTTGATATGTTCTACAATTTTCGAAAGCACAAAGATCCTGCATGACACGTTTTCACGTCACCACGATTACAGAACAAATTAGGCACAAGGTTTATCAATGCAAAATGCTCCAGCTTCTCCTTAATGGGAGCTACGTCATCGTACCACATTCCCATGATCAAGTGGGAACACTATGTGAAAATGGTGGAATCATCAATTAGATTTCTATGTTGAAGAAATTAAAAAACTTGCGCACTCTTTTCTAAAATTTTCTTAATGGATTGTGTTAACACTTCAATCGAGTAATCCTTCTCTAAAGATCCTAACCATCTTTTAAATGTTTTTATTGTTATGTCTTTGGAATTTTGTTCACCATGTATATATGGCATGGAGGTGTTGAAATTTTATTTCATGAGTCAGGTTGATCCTATTATTATTGTAATACTGACATTGTTCCTAAGATACTATCTTTGTTAAAAATAAATACGCATTTATAAATATATTTCGAAGATATACATCATCATCAGTACGTTTTCTTTCTTTCTTTCTTTCTTTTTTTTCCATGTTGTTGGTGAAGCCTGGAATCAGTATAAGTCCGTTTGTTGTTTTTTTTTCCGGCAGTCTTTAACAAGAAGACTTCTACTGATGTTATGCTCCAGCAACAACATGACAAAAAAAATAAAACCAGAAAGAAAGACCTATTGATGAAGTATATATTCGAAATATATTTATGAATTTCAATATAAATTTTCAACAAAATAAATATCTACTTGTTCTGTAATAATGCGTTGTTTTGGCTTCAAACGTATCTAATACGTATTTATTTTATTCAAACTCAATCAGTGCTTCTATCAAGGAACACAAACCCCAACTATAGTTTTTATTTTCATGTCGTTCATAACACTTAGTTATTTCGTTATTTCCCTCCCAGCTGTTTATTTAACCCATCGTCATTGGGAATATAAACTAATTTTGTCTTTTTTATCTTCTTTATCTGTATTACAACGTCATGTTAAATTGATTCGCTTTAAGGTACATCGCTGAAACACTTGCATATGGTAGATTGTGTAGATTGGCGAGATTACTAATAGAAAACATGTATCTTGTCGGTGAAAAATGATACAGTTACTCTCATATATTAAATGATGTTTATATCGGCATCTTTATAACATAGGTATGTTTATAATTTCTATGTATACAAACCATTCATAAACTAATTAACAGATCATTTCGAATTTCGAAATATAAATGTAATGGATCTAAATGAAGGCTATGTTTAGAATTATTAAATTTCATGAATATCAGATAAAAGAAACGTTCAGTCTTCGTTAAAATTAAAATATGTGTTTCTTAATTTCGAAATTCTGTTGTATATTGGGTGGTTTATATTGGAGGAGATGATATATTAAAACGTGTCATGTGTTATCTAGTAGATGTAAGATATTGTTCTTTTAACAGACAGATAATAAACGTATAAATCGTATGTATGTTGTTTAGCCGAAGGACATGATATTGACGTGTAAACTGAATCATGTTGTATCAGACTTATATCCGTTAAAAATAAAATATTTGTTTCTTAATTTCGAAATTCCAACAATATATAGCAATGTTAGGGTCTGTGCTCCTTGAATAGAAGCGCTAAAACACAAAACCTAACGTGAATTCTGCATGACCAACGCATCGTTTCGACATTTGAAAAATCACCAACAGAAACAATAAACGGACCTCTACCGATTCTCTGCTCCAACAGCCGCATGGCAAAAAAAAAAAAGAAATACATACTAAAGACGAAGTTTAACTTCGAAATATATTTATAAACAAAATATTTTCAAACATCTGTTTATTTTGTAACAATGCGTTGTTTTTTGCTTCAAACGTATCTAATACGTATTTATTTTAATATATAACAATATCAGTCAATATACATTCTAAACTATTTAAATGTCTCTTGCGCGTTTTAAATAATTCTATGCGGTAAAATATAGTCACCAACTCTGTTTGAAATGTCCAATGTATAGGATTTAGGTTAGAGTTGTTCCATAATCATCAGACACGAAGGGAGTAAGGTTCCTTCATTTTAAATTTCTTTCGTAATATATCGTCAGCTTACGCATTGGACTTGAGATATATTCTAAAATAAAATAATGTAGTGGATTTCAATAAAAGATAAGAAACAAAGTTTAACATTATCTGAAAGTACTTCTTTCAAACTACTGGGCATAAAGTTATCGGGGAACATGTGTTGGAACAGATACATTAAGAGCATGACCACGGCCGCTGTGAGAAAGGTTGGCTCTCTCTACCGTGATAGAAAGTTACTTATGCCTGAAAGTATCCAGTACCTCTACAAGGCCACTAATCGTCCATATATGGAGTATTGTTGTCACATTTGGGCTGATGTACGTGCTACTAGTCCCTCGCTAACCTGAACTGTAATCCCAGCTTCATCCACTATCCTATCTAAGACATGTTGCATCCCTCTGCGTGTCTTACAAGTATATATATATATATATATATATATATATATATATATATATATATATATATATATATATATACCAAGCATACTCATGCACAAACTTAAACAAAATATTAAATTAAGAACAAGACTAGAAACCCATTACTTGAAAAGGAAAAGAAGCGGTTTCGCGTTAACAGTCAAGTGAAAAACAATAAACCTGTAGAAATGACACAATCTGTATGGATTATGTCTAAATGAGCACTTTGAAATGTTTTATTTCACATACTCTAAAAATATATGAAACTTTAGCCCGCGGGAATAAAAAAAAAATCCAATAGGTTGGTTAGCTAAGCTAAACAACACGCGGGTATGTCAAAGACCAGATAAGAAAATTTCAAGAAGTGTAGCCTGACAATTCATTAGATGGATTGTTTTTTATCAGTATGTGCAACATTTAAATCCCATTTATGTGTAAGACAGATAATCTTATTCTGATGGGTGATTGAAATGCTAATGTTGTTGATTTTCCGTTTAGGCGTTTAGGGGTTTATGACAGGGTTGGTAGAATAAATGATAACTGACTCCGTATGTTCTCACTTTACAAAAAGTTTTTTCTTACGATTACATGCACGTTAGTTAAGCTCAAATACTTCCCTAAACAACATGGATTTATCCTCGTTCAAACGCCCATGTCTTCAAAATGCGAAGTATTTTACATGATATCAAAAGGGCACACTCCTTTCATAAAAGTTGCAATCTCTAAGATCATGCCTTCCTACGCAGTGCTACATCTCACAGGTTATCATCTTTTCCATATCCTATTGATGCCTTCCTTTGAAAAGTACAAAATATAGACAATGCTATCTTACAAACGTAATGAGGCTTTAAATACAGTACGTATATACAATTACATTTACTAAACCTTGTCACGTGTTTATTTTACTCATTTAGAACTGCTTTTAATCTTCACCGCTTTCTCATTTTGCGACAAAATTTGCAAAAACTGTTTCCAGTTCATAGGCCACCTTCTCAGCTATATTCTTGAAAAAATCAATTTTCGTTCAGTAAACCAAAAGTTGTAATAAAATTACTGTGTTCAAATGTTCTCAGAATCTGTAACGAACGGAGAGACGTTTTTTTTTTTGTCTTGACTGTTGGCTACAAAAGCCACCAAATCTAGTACGCCACACCAAATCTGAGAACGGCGGAGATGAAAACAACTGTTGTTAATAATTAACCGTTGTCCCGATCTGTCGCTCAGCTGTAGTGTCGCTAGTAATTCACACCTAAGAAGTGAAACAGAGATAGAAAATGTTATTTCAAAACAAAGAAAAGTGAAATGGATAGTTGTAAAAACAGGAAAAGCAAAAGACAAACTATTCTAATAAAAAATATAATGAATTTAAAACTTAAAATATAGCAGTATTAATTAAATAATGTTAAATTGAATTTAAAAAGAAATCGTGACGCTGCAATATTTTAAATTATCAATGTATTATATTTTGTTTTAGAATATGTTGTCCTTTTCCTTTCCAGTTTTTACAACTAGTTGTTTTACTTTTCCAATGTTTCATCTAAACTATATTACTTTCCATGCTCGCATTCTTTTGTAATATATATATATATATATATATATATATATATATATATATATATATGTATATATATATACATATACATATGTGTGTGTGCGTGTGTGTATAGTCATCTGCATACAGTACTGTTTCGCTGTATCACAGCTCATCAGTGCGGCTTCTTTGATTCAGATTAGCAACAGCTTAATCAGAACTAACCCGTATGCATATATATATATATATATATATATATATATATATATATATATATATATATATATATATATATTAAAGTTTGTTTTTGAAATATCGTTACTTTCAATGTATACATCTGTGAAACAGCTGTAATGGAAAAAAATCCAGGAAATAAACGCTGGTTATAAAAAAGAAAACGTGAGTCTTTGAATTTTCAACAAAATTTTACACTATATATATATATATATATATATATATATATATATATATATATATACATATATATAAATATATATATATAATTTGACCCCTATTATGACCCCTTAACATATATTGTTTTGAGCTGAAATCAAGTCATTAAGTACGGTCCATGTCCAAGAAACCTATATCTAAAAGTATAAGTGTTTATACCAACAATTGGCGGAGGAGTTTGGTAAAGTTCTCAAAGTTTAATCGTTGAACTTTGACACCTTAACAGACCGAAAACGAAGTAACAGATTTTCCCAAATCTCAATACACTGTATATCAAATTTCGAGTCTTTGGACATAACATTTACAGAGTTATTGCGTAGGGAAATGTACACAGACACACACACAGACACACACACAGACACATTCAATTTTATAGATATATCGATAACTAGCATTTCCGCCCGTTGTTGCCCGGGTGTTTGGAGATGTATGCTGAGCAAAAAAAAAAAACCGATCAATTTGACCCCTATTATGACCCCTTAACATTTATTATTTTGGGCTCAAATCGAGTTATTATGTTATATCCATGTGGAAGGAACCTATATCTAAAATTTCAAGTATTTAAACCCCAAATTGTCGGAGGAGTTTAATAGAGATCTCAAAGGTCAACTCGTTAAACTTTGACTCCTTAACAGACAAATTTCTGGCCCAAAACCCAAATGTATATCAAATTCCGAATTTGTAGACTTAAAATTAACAGAGTTATTGCGAAGGAAAATGTACACAGACACACAGACAGACAGACACTAGACATACAGACACGTTCAATTTTATAGATATACTAGCATTTCACCCCGGCGTTGCCCGGGTGTTTGGGTGTGTATGTTGAGCAAAAAAAAAAAGTGGTAGTAGGAAGGCAGACTCCGACCCGTACCGCAAAGGTGTAAAAAAAAGAACGGGGTAAAACCTAACGTTTCTGCTGTTACGACCACCCGCCAAACCGGAAGCGACATTTTTTTTAAATCAAGGCTAGACAATCTAAAGGATAGGATAACTTTCAAATATATCGGCGAAAAAAGTGACCCCCCGCTGTAGAAAAGTGCCTATTTGAAGGGGAAGATATTAATGTTTTTAGCCAATTTTTTTTATATTTGTCGTATGAAAGGCTGAACTTTAAAACGATACTGATCTTGGTAAAATCTGTTGCCTCTATTGATAGTTTAAGGCAGACATGCAAACAGACATACATACATACTTTTATATATTGGTAACTAAAAATGTTCGACCCAAACTGATGAAAAGGCTTGCCCTATCTCTGAATACCCTTTATGTAAAATTTCAAATATTTAGACCAGAAATTGTCTGAGTAATTTGAAAGAGACCGCAGAGGTCAATTTATTTTAAACTTTGACGCCTATTATGACCCCTTAAAATTTATTGTTTTGGGCTTAAATCAAGTTATTAAGTTAGATCCATGTCCAAGAAATCTATATATAAAATTTCAAGTGCGCAGACCCACAATTGTCGGAGGAGTTTGGTAGAGTTCTCAAAAGACAAATAGTTAAACTTTGACCCATTAACAGACAAATTTCTGGCCGGAAACCGATCACATCGATTTTCCCAAAACCCAGTACCCTGTATATCAACTTTCGAGTTTGTAGACTAAGAATTGACAGAGTTATTGGGTAGGGACATTTTATATATATATATATATATATATATATATATATAGAGAGAGAGAGAGAGAGAGAGAGAGAGCGAAAGAGATAGATAGATAGATATATAGATAGATAGATTGTGAAATCCACGAGTGATGCTTTTGTCTTAAACTGTAATATAAAATAAATATGTTTATCTCAAAGAGTCTGAAGTCAGCTTTTAAATCCATTCCGGAAACTTTATATTGTAAAAACGAGAAGTAATTAGATTTGCGTTCCTTTTATTTATATACGTTAAATATATGTCTTTTTGTTTTGCTGTTTATGCCAAAGTTAATTTGCCTCCTTCTCACTAAAGGTCGCTCACTTTTGCTCCAGTGAACATTTGAAAAATTCATTCTTCCTACATCGACCAGACATTTTTCCGATGGCAATATTTATACATAGTAAAAACAAAGAATAAGTGGACGACGTATGGAAATGTGGTTGAGGTTGTATCGGTAGTAGTTTTTTTTTGTCTTCATTTTTTTTTTTTGTTGCTGTTTTCCTCTTATATGTTTGTGTAAGAATTTATTGGTAAAAGACTTTTGAGCATTATACACAAATTCTCTCACTTCAAACAAAAAGTAGAATAAAGCCGACTCTCTGCTCTCGTTGTAAGCAAAGTATTACTTATTTGTCGACAAACCCCTCATAAATATTTAAACTTAAGCTTGACGTATTCTGTTTTGCTAGAATTTATTATTTTGCTGGGCAGACTAATATAGGCGTATTTTAAACATTTTACGAGTGTTGTGCCAAAAGTAATGCGATTCGTGTCCAGAATAAGCTTGCAAATTGCATTGTTATGATGACTGAATTTATGCATTCCTGATTTGGAATTTTACTTCTCTGTTGCAGATTTTGACAGTGTAAAACTCTTAAGGAAGCAATCACTGTCATGGACGTGAGTTAGAAGCAGAAGTGTATCATCGAATTCTTGACATAAGTGCACTGAGAATATTGGTGGCCATGTATGAAAATAAATTCAGGCGTTTGTTTTCGTGGAAACACTCCTGTCTTCGTAAATCTTCAACGTTTTGAGTTAAAAAGTACAAACCTTTACACCTGGAATGACTTACGTAACGCCAGACGCTCATGCATAACCATCATTCATAACAGGCGAAATAATTATTGTGACTATGTTGAAAGATACATTTTAGATCACAAATGGCGCTCGTTTTAGTAGTACTGCTCCTGTCGTCGTCGTTCTTCAACTTTTTGAGTATAAAAAAGAGGATTTAATTTGGAACGATCCTCGTATATGTAATAATAAACAATATCTTGCACTACCAACTCAGTATCTTTGTCTGATTCTCTATTTTTTTTTCGTGGAAACTTAATCGGTGTTTCTCAACCTAACACGAGTTTGTATTTTGTTTTCTTACTGGATCTATATATCTATAAAAGTGAACGTGTCTGTGTGTGTGTGGGTCTGTGTGTCTGTGTATGTCTGTGTGTGTCTCTGTGTGTGTGTGTGTGTGTGTACATTTCCCTGCGCAATAACTCTGTAATTTTTTAGTCTACAGACTCGAAATTTGATATACAGGGTACTGAGATTTGGGAAAATTGCCCTTTATTTATTTTTTTTTTTGCTCACCATACACATACACCTCCAAACACCCAGGCAACGCCGGGCCGAAATGCTAGTCTTTTCTAAAATAGAAGTGTGCTTCGTAGACATGAACTTAACCCTCTAAGGCCTGAACATATTTATACTTATTAATACATATTAATAACAATTCTGACATTTGAAATTATAGATTTTATTGGATCAAGAATCATGAATCTGAACAAAAAAAGTGAATTTATTTAAAAACTTGAAAGTCATGAAACGTGCCATATCTGTCCCGTTGGGCTCTAATTTTCCTGATTAGGAGTGCGCCATATATGCCACGGGCGGCCCTAGAGGGTTAAATATGACCTGGACACTAAATCTTAGTCATTTACCGTTCAAGTATAGCTACACATGTATATCTTTGTATTAACGGTAGAATCCTATTAAGGATTCAACTCTTTTTTATATAAAATAATCGCTACTTATCAAGGCCCAGAACCCACTCGAGTATAAAGGTTAAAGAGTGTACATTATTCAAAAAGACCATACCATAGTAATCGTTAGAAGTGTAACTTTGGTAAATTGGTTTAGTTAAGGGGAACACGGCTCGTCAAGAACTTGTTTAGGTTGGACTTGAAGACGATTATATTGTAGTCAGCTGGAAAGCAAGCAAACGGAAGATAGCTTCACAGGTGTGCAGTTCTAAGAAAGAAACTCTGTTCATAGAATCCACGTTTAAGTCTAGGCACAGATAAAGAGTGGGGGAAACTATTGATAGTGTTTTAAGCTAGTCGAGTATTTCCCGTGAATCTTTGGCGAGGGGAGACCATATATTGAAGCTCAGGTGAGCAATTGCCATCAAAATAACGATTAAGCAGAGTCAGGTTCGCAATGTCCCTTCTGCGAGAAAGAGGTTGCAGGGAAGGGAAAAGAGCATCCTCTACGAGGCTACGAAGTCTATTTTGAACTCTGTCAAGGAGGGTGAACGTCTTTCTAGCAGCTCCTGCTCAGACGTGTCAACAGTACTCCATCTTTGGACGTTCTTGGCTCTTATATAGGTAGAGAATTGCATCAGCATCGAGATACTTACTGGATCGATAGAAGGAGCTCACCATTTTTCCATCGGCCTT
The DNA here is from genome assembly GCF_053919585.1 of Euprymna scolopes. Lineage (NCBI taxonomy): Eukaryota > Metazoa > Mollusca > Cephalopoda > Sepiida > Sepiolidae > Euprymna > Euprymna scolopes. The sequence continues at coordinate 156,748,808 of NC_136489.1, read as the reverse complement.
GGCAACGGATTTGATGTACGTGTTCCATTTCAGATCAGGAGTAAAGGTCAAGCCAAAGTTCTTGTCAAACCAAGGAGCCTCCCACTAATAGAAGCCACCACTGGTTATCACTCAATGACCAAAACTTCTTAATGATAATCAGGTAGAGTTTGATCAACATATACAGAGTGAAACAGTAAATTTGCAAGGTTAACGTCATGATACACGGTGGAACGATAAAGTTGTCGCCTTAAAGAAAACAACACTACGGCTTTATTTAAAAACTTTGATTGAAAAATCAATTCAGGTTATTTGACTATGTTGTACAGCTAACATATATTCAATGAAGACGTCTTCAGTTTCAATTACCGCCTCGACACTGGTCCGGAACTGGGAGCATGCCTTTTGCACAAGCGCCGGCGGGAGCTTGGCATACACTCGGAGGATAGCGGCGATTAAGCTGACTTTGATGTTGTAGGAGGCCATGTTGGTGATGATTGGGACGTATGACCAACCTAGGTAGTTCAGCGGGTTCAGGTTGAAGGAGGAGGGGACAATTAGAGAAGGATGCAAGGTCGTAACACTCCTCAAGCCGAGACTGAATCTCCTGGGACTTGTGAAATGGTGCCGAGCTCTTCTGTCACACTCGGTGGTCTCTAATTGCACCCGGAGATCACCACTCTCTTCAGCACATCTAGGCATACTTTGATGCTTACTTTCAAGCCGACTTCCAAGATGTAAAGTGGCATGATGTCGCCCTCGCTTGAAAACACACTAAAGACCGTAACTGTCACCGGAAACTTTGTTAAACCGTGCACACAAGCGTTGAGCCGTCCGGATTTGCATTTTGAGGGTGCTGGTAATGGCTCTGTTTTTATAACTTTCATCTGTAAAGCGCATGAGTTGTACAGTGGCGCATAGCCGATCTCGCTCGTTGAACATTGTGTCACTTTCAGTCATTATAGTAGATGGTCTGCAACAAAACGGAAAACCAGTTTCATCAAACAGAAATGGAATCATGTTTTTTATATGGCGATAATTTCATCGTTCCATTATTTGTAGAGTATATAACTGAGAGTCGATAAAGCAAAGACTGTTGGGCATTCATGAATGAACTTTAATGATGAATGAAGCTTGTAACAAATTTTATTACCTGCTCAATGAGTTGCAAATTTAGATAACATATGAAGATTTGTCGTATAAATTCGGTGTATATCTGGCTATATGTATTGAATAATAGTGAATTTTGTTTACGTAGTACAATTGTACTTTTGTGTTGGAGTAAGATGACTCTAAATCTGGTATTGAGTTTTACACTCCGAGTGTTTCGCCGTTGTTTTGGTAGATTTGTCTACTTCGCCAAAACCGTACGTGTCGCCAGCGATCGGTTGTTGCAGATCTGATTATAAATAGTCGGTCGAGCTTGAACAAACTTTCTTAATATTTTTCTCTCTAAAAAGCTCGTGAAAACAACTAATATGCAAATATTTTTCACTGGGGAACAGATATCAGTTTGCATAATATGAGGAATTGCATATATTGTCTCTAGCAAAAGCTATCAAAACGCCAAATATGTATTACTTTTTATGCACACAAGCGACCTTTTAAGTGCTCGTCAGTTTCTTTGCTGCATCGTAGCTATTTCATTTCGCCGTCCATAGCGATGTCGTCTAGTGATTGTCGATATACTTGACAGTTTAACTAGAAAAAAAAGAAACTAACCACGCTCTTCTTCACGGTTATATTTGAGAAAAATTTTTCATAGATAGAGATGTCATAATCAAAATTATTTCCGTCTTGCTCTTGTCCTAAAAGGGTTAGTAAATATAAAAACTTACACGGTATTAAGCGGAAACAAAATATATCGAACAGAAAAGCAAGAAAATATGAAAAGTGTGAGCATATTTCAGTCCGACCACCACAAATTCAAGACTCCAGCACGCTCGCCGAGAAGAAGATTGCCATGTGACTGGAAGAGTTAAGTTTTCTTCGTAACTTTCTAATTTATTTTTACGTCTTGAGAAATGAGAGACGCAGGTAGACACATATCGAGGTGATATTTAGCTTAGATTCTTAACATTAACAGGCTGTGCCAGATCTACACGACTTCTCAAGAAATACTGACTAGGAAACCTTTTGTGTCTTTTGTCCGAAAGCATGACGTATCGTTTTCAGTCGTTTATGTTTGTCTGGGTAAGGTGACATTTCTCGCTCGCTTTTTCACATTTTTCTTTTCTGGGTATAATTCTCCTTGAAGCGATGTAATCCTGTTGTGGTTGATGTCACTATATGCTTTATGTCGCGGTTGATGTCACAATATGATTCATCTAGATGCTTGAATATATATATATATATATATATATATAGAGAGAGAGAGAGAGAGAGAGAAAGAGAGAGAGAGAGACTAGACTAGACTATGCGACACCCGTTGGGTCAGTATATGTACACAGAATTAATGTATAAAAATGCAAATGAGTATACAAATTTAATGTTGAAATGCGCTAACATTAAATGCACGTGCGTGCTAAAACAAACATAGCGACCAGTGAAAACAATACAGTATACATTAGATAATAAAGGTGTCTACATCATTGCCCTTAGATTAAATGAAATATTCCTTATGTAAGGGGGTAATCTGATGAAAAACATTGAAAAAAACACCGAAGGAAAAAAATTACATAAAGGGAGTATGCAATGTTAGTATCCTACCCTAGTATTTTTTGTTTGTGTCAACTGCCTTTATAATATTGAGAAATATTAATTAATTAAATAATAATTAAGGGTGAGACGTTTGCGAAACAGACCTTTAAAAAATAATCCCCCCACACACGTTTTGAAATGTTTTTATAATATTTGAACCGTTTGACCCCCTTCTCCCCCTGTTTTCTTATTTGCCCCTCCCTGCGCATCAAACTTGAAAAAAATGCTAATGATTACATGTCTTGTTTATTTATCGCTGGGTGGCCAATAAAAGGGTGCTTATTTTACATTAATTTATATAAGAAAGTTACCCCCCTCTCCAAGATGTTAATTTTTTCTTGTTTTTTTTTTTAATCAGCTCATCTATATTATCTTTAAAGCCCATGGAAACGTACTAACTAGTATTTGTTTTAAGGAAGTAAAGTACGCTGTGGAAGCTTGTAAAAATACAGATTATTTTTTTTTAATATGTAATGGAGCAAGTAATTTTTCTTTCGTTTTACATTTTTTACTTAAAAAATATTTGAATTTTTTTGATATTTGAAAACGATTCGAAATTTCAATGAAATAATTATTTTAAAAAATTCAATAAAAATAATCATTTTAAAATTTTTGGTCCCGAAAAACATATGTGGTGTTAGCGAAAAGCATTTGTGAACAATATTTGTTCAAAAAAATATGTTTATATTGTTTAAAATTAAAAATAAAAATGCTTATATTTGTAAAATTATAAAAACTTCTATTTATAAAGTTTAAAATTCAAAATAAAAAAAAAGCTTTATATTGTTTAAATTATAACAGTCTTATTTATATTGTAATATTTGACTTTTTTATATTTGGAAACAGCATGTTTGTAGCAGGCGGTAGGTGCCCGCTTTTTTATATGGAGTTTTGAAGAGATAGTTGCACAGTCCATTTTAGCAAAGACATGAGTACACAAAATTCGCCGAAATTATGCTAAACATTTGATATACATTTATTTACAGGAATTCATACAAGTATAATGTGAAACAGTTAAATACCGAAGATACATAGGTGGTAGCTTTTTTTACATTAAAAAATATTTGATTGTTTGAAAACGATTCGAACTTGCAATGAAAACACAAAAGAAATTTGGGGCGCGAAAAACGTACATGGTTTTAGTGGGAAGCATTCGTGAACAATATTTGTTTTTAAAAAAATGATGTTTATATTGTTTAAAATTAAAAATAAAATTTTTATATATCTAAAATTATAAAAACTTCTATTTATTAAGTGTAAAAATGAAAATAAAAAAGGTTTCTATTGTTTAATATTATAAAAGTTTTAGTTGTAGTGTTTAAAATTAGAAACACGGTCTGTATATATTGTTTAAAATAAATACAATGTGTTTGTTTTAAATTATGCTTATATTGTTGTTTTAATAAAGAAATTCTACTTATTTAAAACTATTTACTTCCGAAGTACCGATATCATTGTTTACATATAGTTTGCATAGTAACACAACGAGGATTAGACGGATTTAGTTTCTTGTGATCAAGAGTATTTTGCCACCTAATCACTAATCTTGCCCGATTTTGTTATTTCTAACGCAAACTAATTTTATTTTAAATATGTATAAAAAAAAGTTAGATGTTATAATGTGTTAAGTAGTTTATTTTTATAACTACAGTTTAAACGACTGTGCAAGCTGATCTGATGAATTTTTACCTCTTTAAGCTGTCAATCTCATAAAATATGAAATCCTAAACTTGGTAAACATATGTGTTTTGTTTTTGTTTTTAAAGGAGTCCAACTTGTAATGCAAAATAAAAAAAGGTTTCACAGCTTAGTTTTTATTTCTTCTATATGCGCAGAAGTTTTGAAACCGGAAACTGTAAATTGGACTAGCACACCGGAAGCGGATGAACGGCTTCAACGTTCAAGCAAAACCATTTGAGTAAAATATTATAATTGATATACTTAGGTATATATATATATATATATATATATATATATATATATATATATATATATATATATGTATATATATGTATATATATATGGATATATATGTATATATACTCGGGTTTTTTTATATTCAAAAGTAATGGACTAATGAATTCAACGAGGTTGTTAGATAGTGCTCAATAAAAAGAGCGGATAATACTTGTTTATTGTTATATAAACATACTCACATCCCGCTGCTACAAATAGCCACTTGTTTCAATCAAACAACAGATATCATCAGGCTAATAAGATTATTCATTGAACTTTTGAATAGTCAAGTCGCTGCCTGATGATATCTGTTGTTTGATTGAAACAAGTGGCTATTTGTAGCAGCGGGATGTGAGCATGGTTATATAACAATAAACAAGTATATATATATATATATATATATATATATATATATATATATATTGTTTACAGAAAGTTGTTAGATGAGAGCACTCATTGGTTGGAATTTTGGCTGAAGAGAGCTTGATAAGGATACCTTAAACGGGCCTTATTATCGGGCTTGAAACCGACGGTACCAATGATTTGTCTCATCTAACAACTTTCTGTACACAAAATATAAATACGCTCTTACATTTCGGATTTTCCTTTTAATTTAGCACTCTGCTGGATATCTTTTTCCAAAAAAACTAATCATATATATATATATATATATATATATATATATATATATATATATATATATACTAGCATGGGTGCCCGGCGTTGCTCGGGTATTTGGAGGTGTATGTTGAGAAAAAAAAAGCGGACAATTTTTTTAAACTTTGAGCACTATTATTACCTCTTAAAATTTATTGTTTTTGGCTCAAATCCAGTTATGTTGTTAGATCCATGTCGAAGGAACCTATATCTAAAATTTCAAGTGTATAGACCGAAAATTGTCGGAGGAGATTGGTAGAGTTCTCAAAGGTCAAATCGTTGAAATTTGACCCCTTAACAGACAAATTTCTGTCCGAAAATGAATCACAAAGATTTTCCCAAATCTCAGTACCCGGTATATCAAATTTCGAGTCTGCAGACTGAAAATTGACAGAGTTATTGCGTAGGGAAATGTACACACACAGACACACATAGACAAACATACATACACTTTCACTTATATATATATATATATGTGTGTGTGTGTGTGTGTGTGTGTGTGTTTGTATGTGTATTAGTATATAGATACACATACTTACGCATTATAATATAGGAAGAGAGCAAGCGAAAGATACATTTTCTTTCAGTCACGCAAGGTTATGGGCTGTTATATCTAGCCTAATATGCAATGATCTTGTTGCGTAACTAAATAACTTTAAAACAGGACTTTTTCAAGTATATTGGGAAAAGGATAAACTAATAGCAAGTAATAAAACTGATTTTGCAGTGAACACGGAAATCACCTATTTGCATAACGTTTTCTATTGCCATTCCTTTCTTTATTCTATGCCCCTTACTTGATAGTATTTTTTCTTTCTTTTTTACTGTATAATTTCCTTTTTGTTGTCTCATATTGTTTGATTTCTTTAATTAATAAACGTCGCTTTGCATAAATATTAGTAAGGACATTAGCGCAGCATGTTTTTTTACAAAAAAATAACGTAAACATGAATTAAGACAAAAACCATTGTATTTATGTTAAACAATATATACAGACGGTGTTTCTAATTTTAAACAATATAAATTACACTTTCATAATTTAAAACAACATAAACTTTTTTTCATTTTGAATTTTAAACTGTATAAATTGAAGTATTTATAGAACTTTTTATATGGAGGATTAGAGAGATATTCGCATAGTCCCCTTTCCCAAGGTCCTGGATATGACCTGAAACTATATCCGATGGTGAGGCCCCAGCTTGCGAGCTTTGGGAGTGTGGAGCCACCCTTTAATTGATATTGCTCCCAGGTCCACTCTGACCAGGAGTGGTAGTACCTGTTAGGGTCTCAACTATGGGTTAAATAGAATCCGACTTTTAAAAAAAACAAACAAACAAATATACTCCATTAAAAAAATCGTTCCTCAAAATCACTAAATTCGGCATTAAATAACCTGAAAAAGTTGATACGCCGTAAAACAAAAACAACTAACCAACCCTTTCCCAAGAAATCAGTACACGAAATTCGCTGAAATTATATTTAACAATTGATATACATTTATGTACAGAAATTGATACAAGTATACTGTGAAACACTTCAATACCGAAAATACATTTGGTAGTATTTTTTTTTTGTTTGCATTTTTTTACATTTTAAAAAATATTTGATTGTTTCAAAAAGATTCGATTCTGTAATGAAAATATAAATGAAAAACTTTGGGTGCGAAATACCTACGTGGTTTTAGTAGGAAGCATTCGTGAATTGTATTTGTTTTAAAACATTCTGTTTGTATTATTTAAAATTGAAAATAAAAATGTTCATATTTCTAAAGTTATAAATACTTCAATTTATACAGTTTAAAATTCAAAATGAAAAAGTGTTTATGTTGTTTTAAATTATGAAAGTGTTATTTATATTGTTTAAAATTAGAAACACCGTCTGTATATATTGTTTAAAATAAATACAATGTTTTTTGTCTTAATTCATGTTTACGTTATTTTTTTGTAAAACAAATTCTGCTAATTTAAAACTATTAACTTCTGCAGCGCAGATGTCATAGTTTAGATATTGTTTGCATAAGGGTAAGTAGGGTAATTTAGTTTCTTTATGTGACATAGGGATCGAGAGTATTTTGCGAACTAATCATTAATCTTTTCCGATTTATTATTTGCAACTCAAACAATTTTTTTTTAAAATTTATATAATGAAAGAAAACATTATTTGTGTGATTATTTTAAGATACTTTGCGGGAATGCTATACAGAAGCATGGTGTGAGACGTCTGCATACGTTGACGCCAAAGTCGATAAGAGGCAGGTGATACCAAGCGAATACGGAAGTTAACGCCGAAGAATACGGGAGTTAACGCCGAAGAATACAGAAGTTAACGCCGTTTTGCGGCACAGAATAGTATTGCCAGAGTTAAAGGGGGATAATTAGGTTCACCTTAATTTTTACAAGTTTGTGTTCGTGTGTTCGCTTGTGTGTGAAACTCGGTTACCACACATTCATTTATTATGTGGTTTACTGTTTCGTCTATCTGTCATCCGTCTACATTAACTGTTTTTTTGTGTTTTATATATTTTAGCTTTAATATGGTTGGTTCTAATTGCATTGTCCTGTGCATCTCGCATTAAGGACTCTCTTTTTTTCTGTTCACGTGTTATTTTCTTAGGTACATTAAGATGTTTTCATTGTACTCTTATTTTGTTATTCTAATAAATCGTCCGTGTAGCTCTTTCACTTCACACTTTTATTTTGTCTTTTTTTTTCAAGTTTTATCGTTTCCTTTATTGTTGCTCTTAGTGGTGTCTCTCGCTGCAATAATCAATCTTTCTGTGTTCTGTATTCTGGCATGTACTTTTCCAGCCTTTTTCTTGCTTCTACGTTTATAAGTCCCCTTAATTCTTTTCTCTTTTAAACATCAAGTCAGTTTGTCCTTTGTGTGAGTGCGAAACAGAAGCGTAGTTTTGTACGCGTCCAAGTAAAAATGAGAAATGGAATACGAACCGGATACGGAAGTGAGATTATCGCACCCTTGTGGCAAAGAATTGCATTGCCAGAATCAAAGGGAGATAATTATTAGAACTTTTAAGTCTCTAGTTTGTGTTCGTGTTTTTGCTTGCGTACGGAACTCGGTTTCCATATGCTTTTGTCTATTATATAAAAAAATGGTGTACACACGTATATATAAAAAAAATGGTGTACACACGTATATATAAAAAAAGAACTATGCTGAAATAATTTCATAGAGTAACCTGTAATATGTTTCTTTGATAATAATCAATTCACAAAATACGTAATAAATAAAAATATGAATTTCATTTTCAAGATATATTCAGTCCAAGTCAAAAGGTCGATGGGGCCATATTATTTTGAATCAATGTCAACACGAAAATCACTGATCGATATCGATTCGCTCATACTTGTCCATCGACCTTTAATATTTGCGGAATCTGTTTTCTTTCATAGTTTTTTTTTTAATATACTTTATGTTTTTCAATGCGTCTGGGAACCTAACAGCCCTTTTAGAAGTTTTAGAATGTATTCAGATAAACGGATCGGTCCATAGATTTCGAAATAATTATATTCCAACTCTTAACTCAGAATACAAAATATCCGACCCGTACGTCGACCAGTCATAATCGTATAAATAATTCTATAGAACCAATAAATAATTTTTTAGTTATAGAAAAGCATTCAATGAAATTTGTATTGATTACTAATCCGCAATTGGAACTGGCATCTTTATTTTACTTTATCTGTTATTGATCTGAAACGGTGCTGAGTTCGTCGACAAATTACTTGTTCGAACTGTCTAAACGTATTTTTATTGATAAAAACGTTGGACATCGCTTAGCGGCAGTCATAAAAAAACGTATCTTTAATAATAATAAAAAAAAAGAAATGCAACTGAATTTGTTCATTGAGAAATTGGGTTCTTGGTCTGCGTTTACTGAAAGCTTACTGGCGCGGCCGACAATATGTCACAACAGTTTACGACTTCTAGATTTAACAACGGGAAGTGTGACTGTGATAGTCACTAACTGAACACGTGTGTTCGCGGTCGGAGTATTCATTGTAAACGCTAAGAGATGCTACGTACTATAGGCCGGAATTACAAATTACAAGTTAAATAAATGTAACAGAACGCTGAGCTCTTATAGTAACATAGCGAGAATATGCGAGTGTGGCAAAATAAACTAAAGCTGTGAGATAGCTGATTGTCAAAAAGAATTCGCAGCAGCTGTCTTAACATATATGTAAATTAATCAAGTGTGCATTCGCTAACGTCACGGGAAGATTGAGAAGAGAAAAAAAAATAAAGCAAGTGGTCGAGAAAGCGAAGTAAAGTGCACACCGGGAGAGACTGATGTGTGACGGGTACAATGACTTTTAAAAAACGCATGTAATACGCCACAGCATTGTAAAACACAACTGTGTTTATAAGAATGTTGCAAGATAATGAAATGCGTTGTTTTGGAAGGACCACGATTAAATGCATTTCGATTGCACTTTAAAAACAGTCAAGTATTTAAGACTAACGTACTTAAATTGTAATAGTTTGCATCAACTTATGATTTGCAAACAAAAGAGTCAAAAGAGATAGCAATCCAAATACAATTAGAATTATGACTACATGTAAGATTGTAAAAGGAATACGTATTCTGCATCCCTTTGATTTTTTACGGAGAAAGACAGTTACATGTATCTCCGATGAAGCTATCGAAGTCTAGTGTTTGTACTGTTAATATATACTCAAAGTTATGTGTCACATCCTAATAGCTATAATCAACACGAAAAAAACAAATAATCCCATTACATATTTGCACAATGACGTCATGTTACGTTTTATACTTCTACAAATTACGTAAAAACGAATGTAGTAAGCTTATAGAAACATGAGAGAAGCTGCCTGAGTTTAAGCGCACGGCGAAATAATTAATTACTGTTTTTTAAAGCAAAAACATCCAATTATATAAACCTTGAAATAAGAAAAAAAAGGAGTAGGCACACAGGCAGGCTCGAACCTGTAATGCAAAGTAGGAAAAGAAAGTAATAAGAGAAGCAAACTGCTTGACGCCTACGGCCAGTATGATATACGACTTCGCTATCATTCAAATTAAGGCTAGTCATTGCAAGCGCGTATGGCTTCTCAAAAATGTCAAGGAAAAAGTGACCCGTCCTTGTAAAAAACTTCCTAGTTGAAGGTGAAAGAAATAGATTGTTTTGAGCCAATTTTTCGATATTTGTCGTCCGAAAGATCGAATTTGAAAACAATGCAAACTTCCTGCGGATCCGTCGCACGTGCCGAAAGTTTTTGCAAGACATACAAACACACCCACATACACACACTTTTTGGCATTTATATACATATATATATAGGTTATTAATATTGCATAAACCGCATCGGTAATCATACGCCAAATAAAAATTTAATGAATAAAGACCGTCCTGTGCTTACAGTAACAATAAGTGGACAGTTTGATGTTGGTGTGGGAATTCAACGCACACTTATTCGCGACGAACTGAAGATGTGGATGATTTGCGCGAAGTTTCTACAAACGATGCTCCATCGTTCTCAAAGACCATTTGGACTAAAATGGCGTCAGGACGATTCCCCACTCTCCCTATAATCCAGCTCTTGGTTAATTTTCCTTATAACCTAATCTCGAGGAAAACCTGGAGAGGCTGTCGTTATGATACAATTGAGGAGATTTAAGAGGATCTGTCGAGGGTTATTAACACGCTCATACAAAAAGACTTCTATGGGGCCTTCAGACTTTGTTAGAAACAGTGAAATAAGTGAATTTAAGTCGGAGGAGATTACTTCGAAGGATAATTAACGTTTAATGTATGTACTATCAATAAAAGTTTCCATACTAAAAAATATAGAAATGTATTAAAGACACTTCGTAGAAAACAAGTTCTTGATGAACCGTCCCCCTAATTCAATTTACAAAATTTCCACTACTAATGTTTACTATGCTATAATCCCATTTACTAATGTACGCTCATTAACCCTTATCCTCGAGTGGCCTCCGGGCCTTGATATGTGGTGACTCTTTTGTATAAAAAAGGAAACCGAACGTGTAATTATTTCATATTCTAATATTCCTACTTCTATTATGACAAATAGCAATTCTTATATATCATCTAGTTTTATTACTTACTAGCATTTCAGCCCGGCGTTGCCTGGTGTTTGGGTGCGTATGTTGAGCAAAACAAAAAACAAAAAGAAAGTGGTAGTAGGAAGGTAGGCTCGAACCCGTACCGCAAAGGAGGAAAAGAAGGGGGTAAAACCTAACGTTTATGCTGTTACGACCACCCGCCAAACCAGAAGCGACATTTTTTTAAAATTAAGGCTAGACAATCTAAAGGAGAGGATAGCTTTCAAAAATATTGACGAAAAAAGTGACCCCCCTGTAGAAAAGTGCCTAGTTGAAGGGGAATATATTAATATTTATCGCCAATTTTTCGATATTTGTCGTATGAAAGGTGGAACTTTAAAATGATACTGATCTTGGCAAAATCCGTCGTCTCTATTAAAAGTTTACGGTAGACATGCAAACAGACATACATACACACATTTATATATTGCTAACTAAAAATTTTCGAGCCAAACTGATGAAAAAGCTTGCCCTACCTCTGAATACCCTTTATGCAAAATTTTAAATATTTAGACCAGAAATTGTCTGAGTAATTTGGAAGATACCGTAGAGATCAATTTTTTAAAAGTTTGGTCTCAATTGAAGTTATTTAGTTAGATCCATGCCCAAGTAACCTATATCTAAAATGTCAAGTGCGTAGACCCAACATTGTCGGATGAGTTCGGTAGAGTTCTCAAAGGTAAAATCGTTTAACTTTGACCCCTTAATCGCCAAATTTCTGACCAAAAACCGATCACATCGATTTTCTCAAATCTCAGTACCCTGTATATCAACTGTCGAGTTTGTAGACTAAAAATTGACAGAGTTATTGCGTAGGGAAATGTACACAGACACACACACGTTCACTTATATATATATATATATATATATATATATATATATATTAATATGTATCCACAGTAGTATGCTGTGATATTATTTTCTTTTTTACCTTTTATAGATTTCAATAAACAAGCTTGGTATTTAATGCTGACTAGAATTCAATATATAAATATATAGTCTTATTCTATTAAAAAATCGGTCATACGTTGATTAATCAGAGTGTTATGTATGGGTGTTGGACGTTTTTGACGATATTTTAACATTAATATTTTGCGAGCATTTCTGACGTGGTGGATAAACTAGTTCTACACATTTCACGTCTTTTCTAATCATTAATTCATCCATGCGTGACAGTTGATCAAGACGAAGAGAAGAACAGTCAGTTGTGCGTGATCGTCGAAATCCACAACATGATCACGACAAAACGAACAAAATATAGAATAAGAAGCAAACAAAACACTAAAAATACACTAATAAATAATTCAATAATATTTGCATTAAAAACCGTTTTTTGTCTTCGATCGAGTAAAATCCCGGTGCATTTATTCGACTAATACACAAAGTTGACTTTCATGTATCCCTTAAAAAAAACAGTTTATCGTTCCTTATTGCAGAAACAGTAGATTTGAATTCCCTGACGTCGTAAAGCATATAAAGCGGCCTACTATAGATTATTAATTAGAAGGCTATAACAATGCAAGAATATACTTCGGGATATAAGTAAAATATACAGGACTGAATGATAAAATTGCCTACCTAGAAAAGACGAGAGGATTCCAGTTCCATTTGTTGAAAACAGGTTTTCTTTTCTTTTCTTTTCTTTTTTTGGTTGCAGACTAGTTGGCCAGTTGTGCATAAATACTAAAAACGATAGAATCCTTCTATCATGTCTGAGAGTCACACAATGTTCAAGGAGCGAAATCGAAGATGCGCCGCTGTACAACTCATGCTCTTTACCGATCTAAGTTATGACAACATGATCGTTGCCTGAACCCTCAAAATGCGAATCCGGATGGTTACACGAATGAGGCTGCGGTCCAACGGAGTTTGCGGCCACGGTTATGGTCTTTAAAGTGAAGTCAAATGAGCACCATATAATGCCACCTCACATTTTTGAAGTCGGCTTGACACTAAAGTGTATCTTGATGTGCTAAACTGTGTGGTTATCCGTTGAGGCAATCAGGTGACTGCTGAGGGTGGCAGCAGGACTCATCGCCGGCCCACAAGTCAAAGGGATGAGGTTTGGCCTCAGAAGAAGTGCGACTTCTCTCACTGAATCTCCTACCCCCTGACTTGAACCGGCTTCGTTTAGTCATAAGTCGAGAACATCGCTAACATGGCCTTTCCCAACAATAAATCCAGCCTTATCGCCGCTATCTAGTGAGTATCCGCCGAGCTCTCGCCGGCGTTTGTGGAAAAGGCACGCTCTCTGTTTCAGACTCATATCGATGCGGTGATTGAGGCTGAAAACGAATTCATTAAATAGATGTCAACTCTTCTACATAATCAAGTGACATGCATTTTTTTTTCAAAAATAAACCTGCAGCGCTGTTTTCTTTAGGGCGATAACTTTATCGTTCAACCCTGCACTCTCCTTTGTAAAGTTTATATAATTTTACAGTCAGCTTTTAATCGCAGTGTTTACTAACGTTTACAATGAAATTCATTTTGCAATTTCGGCAGATGTCAAATCTACGTGTATAGTTCAAATTCTTTCTGCACGTCTAATTATGATTTCGAATCAGTTTACGAAATCAATCATATGTTGCTTGAGTTATATCGAATCTGATAAAATAAGAAATCTGCGTTTTTACAGACATTCATTTATGAAGAACTCACGGAAGGTGCTAATAACCAATAAGTTAAGTTTGTTTTTATAACCTGAAGAGACAACTAATACTAAATTAGCATTGACATATACAAACATAACCTCAATGTATTACGCTAATTTTATTGCTTGTTTATTTTAACGTTATCTTCTTTGCGTTTTATATTGTTCTTGATTTTTATTCGACGCTTATTGTTTGTTTTTTAGTAACTACACTTTTTTTTACTAACAAGACACATCGCCATTTGTATTACATATAAAAAGAGCAGATCCCACTAATTAGGGGAACAACATAAATCATTTTGAAAATAATACTTATGAGGAAAAGGCTAGAATCGAACCCAGTATTCCAAAGTTAAAAGTGAATACATACTGCAATCTCAGGAATCTAGTGAATGGACCATTGTGTTTAGAAATAACTAAATAACGATACAACTAGCAAGACAGAGTAAGAACAATGGGCTTCAATTTAGGAAATTTCTTTGTGTAGCCAAAAAATCCGTGTTGGGGCCATATGTGATATGCAAAATCCACGTTAGAAATATTCACCTGGTTGAATCACGTTTTGACGTCACAAAGAAAGATAACGTATAATATATTCAGAGAGTCAGTTCAGTTGAGTCAGTCAGAGAGTTGGGACACAGCTGGGATTCACAGCTAGGAAACCTGGGAGAAAGGAGAGTTGCATATGCTGAAACCCTTTTTAGAAGCGACCAGAAAGGGAAACAAGAAAATGTAACTCTGAAAGGCAATTGAATTCCTGATCATAAATTATTCAGTTTGAAGAGTAAATGTTATCTTGTAATTGCAAGTCTTCATTGTCATCTTTCAACTTTAAAATTAATGTGTTTTTGTCTGTAGTTTCAAACCCCCGCACGTAAATTTCTTAATTTTTTTTTCTTTCGTTAATTGAAAAGAAGTTTACATAAACTAATTTTATAAAAGAAACAGTAGGTTCTTTTACGTGCAATGTGGAATACGTATATTTTGGACTAAATTATTACATGGAGACATGTGAAGCTTCCTCCTGGACGATTTCACAGATTTCGATGTCAACAAAAATATAGACGTGTGAAGTATTCGTTGATCATCATTCAATTCCGGGCAACGTCGGGTCTTCCTGCTAGTCTAGATAAATAAGTTAAATAATGCCGGTCAATAATTGGAACAGAAGCAGTAATAAATTATTGCCTATAATCAGGATTAAACCCTAAACATCCAAATAATTTTCACTTGGAATTAAAGAGTTATAAACATCAACGACAGTTACGTTGCGCTTTAAGTTGATGTAGAAACGTTATTAAAATAATTAAATAATAGCAGCAAGAGTAATCAAATTTATTATTCGCCATTTCTATTATTCTTAGACATAAATTGCAATTTACATTTACAAATAATTTTTACTTACTTATTGAGGGTTAACGCTAGTAGAATTCCAAAGGTATATTTTGCAATAAACTAAGAGGCTGGCAATTAATTCATTCCCATCGTAAGATTATTCTATTGTTCGCATTAGTGTATCTGATATCTTTCATGTTAGAAGTGTTTCTAGAAAGATGTTGGGCAGTTACAAGCGGGACTAAGTGAAGGTCGCCAATATCATAAAAGACGGGTTTCCTGTGAAATTTACTGGATTCAAAATTACAGCCCAAGTCGTCAGTCCGTGTCGTTAATAGTTGTACAACATCCATCGCCCTTCTGACACTATTTGTTTGGAGCTACACTCGCGTCGTAACATATACTTTTGCTGAGTGATGAAACCTGTCGCGTACGGTTTATATAATAAATTTCCCATAATTCCATTTTTACAGAACTCTCTGATATTCTCGACTAACCAGCATGCAATGAACACACATATTTAGATATCTTTGTTTGGCGAGGAGAGAGGAGACACCCTCTTCCTCCCGAGCAAGAATTAGCAATGGTATCCCATGCTAGGATAAAAAAACCTGGTGTATTAATGTATTGTGAAATAAAGTTGTGAACGTCTATGTTTCTACAAATCTCTTTTGCGTGGCATTTGTTACCATCCAACCAGAAATCATCAAGAAGCGATGAGATGAACTGGACATCAACCAAGCGGGAGAGGTCCACACTATGTCATCGTTTTTTGAATACCGTTTGTTCACACCGATGGGGATAATGCCGTTCACATGAAAAATCAAGTTACTCTATCCGGGAAACGACCGTTTGTTTACACCAGTGAAACTAGGAACGTCTCCACATTAATCAAGTAATACCTAATCGGGAAACGGACGCGTTATACCTTCGCATATAAGATCGGTGACAAAGTTTAACATCAACTTTTGTTAATTGCCAACTTTAGTTTGTTCTATATTCATATGTAAACCTATAAGTCGGTCATTGGCGTGTGACCGACCCACGTGTTACATTGAATGCCCGGAAAACGGTCTGCGTATGAAGATGTGTCGGTTATATGTCTTTTTGTCTAGGTGAAGAAAAAAGCATGCCTGAGATGTTGAGTCTAGCTGGCTTTCTCTTCTCCCAGGAGCACGTCTTGTTCCTTGAGGGTTCAACATGGTTGGACTCTTCATCTCTAGACCCGCTTCGTTTGACTTAACGCAGACACTCAATAGAGATACAAACAATGCAGAACACAATTGTAATATATAAGATCTAAACTATTTTATAAAATGTATACAATATATATTACAATATTAACACACAGATAATACAATTTACTAAACACAATTGGCTCCTTAAAAGTAACTAACCTTAACTAGTGCTCAGGGAGAGGGCGCCCTCCTCCTTACATTTACAAAGAGACAAAACACAATTGTAGTATATAAGATCTAAACTATTTTATAAAATGCATACAATATATATTACAATATTAACACACAGATAATACAATTTACTAAACACAATTGGCTCCTTAAAAGTAACTAACCTTAACTAGTGCTTAGGGAGAGGGTGTCCTCCTCCTTACATTTACAGAGAGACAAAAATATCCGTCTTACTTCATGCTGTTCGGGTAAAAAAGAAAGAGAGAGAAAAAGGTAGGGAATTGTGGGATTGCATTATTATTGCTTATTTCGATGTATCCCGCCGCTTACGGCCAAATCACCTCCTGGCCATGCTGGGGGAAGAGAGAAACCACGAGAACCGTGGCACTAAGATGTAGTGCCACACATATATCAGCTGCAAATAATAAATTCCAGGATTAATTACGATTGGATCTTGATGGAACAATTTTAATTTTACTAATGAAGTTCAAACAACAATTTATTAAATAAATATTTGAGCAATATTGTCAACATTTACTTTAAAGTTAATTATAAAGTGACAAAAAAGTATTTGGATTCATCAATTAATTTAATTTTCTAACATTATAATATTTGTATGAAAAGAATATATTGTTGACCATGATAAAAAACATCTTTCTGAATAAATAAACAGGTTTGACCTTAATGAGCGCTTCAGAAACGCTGTCGATTGAAGAATACTTTTTTATGTTTTTATTAATAATTGTTTAGTGCGTATTAAAATAAAAAAAAGAAAGAAAAAAACGTTATGAAAGAAAAAGATATTGAACTTAAAGAAAGGGAAGTTTTCTTAGAGACACAAAATAACACAATCCCCAGGCTGTGCAGTTAAGCAAAGGAAATTGTGTTTTTCGCTTCATTCAATTCTGGCGCAAAAGCAATAATAAACGCAATGAATAAAGGAATTGATTTTACAAACAACAACAACAACAACAATAACAATATTAATATTAATAATAATAATAATAATAATAATAATAATAATAATAATAATAATAATAATAATAATAATAATAATAACAATAGTAATATTAATAACATTAATAATAGAAAAATAAAGAAGAAAAAAGAAGAGATGAATGTTAATAATAACAATAATAATAACAGCAACAACTACAATAACAACAACAACAACAACAACAATAATAATAATAATAATAATAATAATAATAATAATAATAATAATAATAATAATAATAATTCTAAATGGCATTGTATGATGGAATGAAAATATATTAAAATTCTCTGCCCATTCAGTTATGAA
Organism: Euprymna scolopes; assembly: GCF_053919585.1. Taxonomy (NCBI): domain Eukaryota; kingdom Metazoa; phylum Mollusca; class Cephalopoda; order Sepiida; family Sepiolidae; genus Euprymna; species Euprymna scolopes. Next base: position 156,730,707 of record NC_136489.1, on the reverse strand, counting down.
GCCTTAAATTATTAACAATGTACGACAGAACCGTAAATAAAATTCTCATGAATATTTAGGAAATTTTGTTTGCAATATCATAAGAGGCCGCCATATTAAGATTTGATCATTACCATTTGAAAGAAAATCATTGTAAGCTTTTGAATGTGGAGTAGTTTGGTACTTGGGTTTGTAGCCGCTATCATCCTGATCGGATTGAACCGACTTCTTTCTGAACTAAATCTCGATCCGTCTCAATCCTATTTACTTTATCCTGGGCCAGGTCGCAGGAAACGATTAACCAGCCCCGATTTAAGCGCTAGAGATAAAGTACTTTGGGGTCCAATAGTATTGAAAATTTGTCCTTAATTGTTGTCGCCAAGGTCTTCGGTTAGCTATCGACAAGTTTGTGCCAACTAGGCAGAAATATATATATATATATATATATATATATATATATATATATATATATATATATATATATGTATATATATATATATATATATACAAAGAGAGAGAGAGAGAGACAGACAGACAGACACACAGACAGACACACAGAAACAGAGAGAAATAAAGAGAAAAAGGGAGAGAGAGCCAGAGAGAGAGAGAGAGAAGGGATAAAGCCAGAGAGAGAGAGAGGGAGAGAGGGAGAAAAAAGGAAAGACGAGTTATATATCCAAACTACCACCGTCATTGAAAAAGTTAGGTACACAATTCTAAGTACATAAGATTAGAAATAATATCATTTATGCATGTCATATTAAATTCTTATGTATTCAAGCTTACTGATGTGGATAAAAATTATTAAGACTGACGCACTATTCTGATACAAACACAAATTTAACACTTAACGCAATATGCGCCGGGTCTGATTATAGATTACAACACTAATAAAATAATCTATATTAGTTTGTAAAGAAGTAACTTTTAAATGGCGCTTGATTCAATTTCAGCTGAATGAACTTATTAGGTTACAAATGATTGTAATGTAAATGTGTATTCTTGCTTGATTTTCAATGATAATAGAACATTGCTTCCTAATAGAAAAATAATGTTCATGAAAAAAAACTATGACTTAATACGTATTATTCTGGATTATTACTACGTCAGAAATATTGATTTAATGTTGTGTGTCGACTTAAAACGAAATCGTACACACACAAATGTCGTAAACCCATAGGCCGCCCACGTTCGGCAGTTGTTTTTGTAAATCATCAAAGAGGTCCAGAAACTTATATTAACTAATCTATATCTATAAAAGTGAACGTGTATGTCTGTCTGTCTGTCTGTCTGTGTGTCTGCGTACATTTCCCTACGCAACAACTCCGTCAATTTTCAGTCTATAAACTCGAAATTTGATGTACAGGGTACTGAGATTTGGGGAAATCTTTGCAATCCGTTTTCGGCCAGAAATTTGGTTGTTAAAGGGTCAAAGTTCAACGATTTGACCTTTGAGAACTTCCCCGCCAATTTTGGGTATAAACACTTTAAATTTTAGATATCGGTTGCTTGGACATGGATCTAACTTAATAACTTGATTTGAGTCAAAAACAATAAATGTTAAGGGGTCATAATATGAGTCAAAGTTTAAAAAATTGACCACTTTTTTTTTGCTTAACATATTAAATTGTATAATTGGAAGAACATTGGCGCCTATTTGAAAAAACAAGGCAATGAATTCCTATGAATAATGCGTTGCATGCGAGTAATAACGCTGTTATCATTATAGATACATGTAATGTAAAAATGAATGCACCTCAATATCGAAGACTGTATCAACTCTGTATTTGAGGTAAGGCTAAGACCAAAATAACAAAAAACGATAAATTAGAGCAACCACAAGATTAAAGGACATATCAAGACTTAATGCATAAGAATAAAATAATAACACCTGCAAACACCCGGGTAACGCCGAGCTGAAATGCTAGTTATGAAATAAAATTAAGTGCAATTTTAAACTGTTTAAAAGATTATGATGTAGTACATTTACAATTTTCTCGATAGATTTGAACTTAGGTGTTGCATTACATGACAGTTTATCTAAAACAACTCTCGATGATTTAAAGCGTTTACCAACTGTACTACAGCAAAACAAACGTGTGTTTCTTTTTATTTATATGTTGCGTCGGATGAAACATGGATGCTCTGTTTTTGCAAAGAAGGATAATCAAGATTCACATAGGAGTAAGATCTGAAATCCTATGAGAGACACCAAAGCGATTAAAGACATAAACATGAGCAGGTAAGATTTTAGTCTCCATGTTTTGAAATGATCAAGTAATCCTCACCATGTTTTCCAAAAAGAGGAAACCGTGCATAGATAATATCAGATAGTTTCATGGGTGTGTTTGCAAAGATAAATACATGCAATTCGGGACAGGATCAAAGTGTAGTATCTGTTCTTCAGATGCTGCACTTCAATTCTTTGTCCTCTGTCAGTGGAGGAGAAATCCTTCACGACTGAGACAATTTTTATTTTTGTTCCCTTTCTCCAAATTTAAAAAAAACGACTCTGGTGTCTAACTCTGCCCTGTGGGGAGGCATTGTAAATAGGAACAACCGCAGATGAAAAACAGGGAACATGTCACATGCCGATCGCAACAATGTTAGAAGTATCTTAACTCCACTTCAAGTTATATCGACATCGATACCATTCGCTAGATCTAACCGTAAAATACTCAAAGGAAGAAAATATTTTTAGAACGAAGATGTAATAGAGAAAACCAATATGTAATTTGTGACCTAATAATACTGTTCTACAAAACACTTCAAATCGTTAGGAAAACGTTACAATAGGTGTATCATCCAATACGTTGACTTAAGTGATGAGCAAAGTCGTCTGTTATCTATAAAGTGATTTTTTTGTTGTTAGTCCAGAATTTAATCTATTGCCCTAGTATTTAAGAAAGTGATCAAGGTTTTAAGGGTTTGTAGCCGTTAATATAGTATTATATGTGAAGTAAACATTAAAAAGTCTTTTTATTAAACGAAAACAATTGGTTTTAAAATATTTGATAATTTTAGAAAAATACTGAAACAAAAATAATGTTAATTTCTTGTTTTTCTAAGAGAACAAATATTATTCTGGATGATCGGTTTAAATTTGTGTTACAACATGTCATTATGGACACTTAGTTCAAAAAGACAACAGATCTTAGAAAAAAATAATTTTTTAATTATATTTTAAAATAAAATATTTAATCACGTTTATCCTACGTAATTTAAATCAAAATAAAAGTAACGAATCATAAAATCCGGCGATTGAGCGTGGTGTAAGTTTTTTTTAAATTCCATTTTCACCCCAAACAGGGCACAGTTTCCACTTAGATGTAGGGGGCTACTCTCAGGTACATACATTGCAGGGATACTATGTAGGGATTGAGTAGCAAGATGTCTGTTCACATTACACTTGAACTTTTGCATGTCGGTACAGTTGGGGAAGCAGAATCAAGAGTTGCAAAGTCTAAAAGTTCTGGGGAAAAACTATTAGAGTAAAAGGTTTTCTTACATCTAAGGAACTCTACTGGGTAGGGATTAGATTTTTCTGCTTGTCGGGATTGTCAGAGGTATTTACGTCGAAGGAGTACAAGTGCTTGTAGCTTGTGGGAGCATTCACCACTAAAATAAATGTAGAACAGGCAGAGAGATGCAACATTTCGTCGATGAGACAGAGTTTGAAGCTTGGATGACAGTTCTGAACCTATCACGTTGGCTACTCTCTTTTGTGACCTGTGCAGGAGTGAGTGACAAACAGCAAATGCAGCAGCCCAAACTCCCTCAGAAAGTACGATGGAAATATATTTGTTAAAAAAGCGTCTCTGTGATTGAATTTAACCCACTGCCGTTACAACGTTAGTAAAAATATTCCTGGTTGGAAATACAGGATTAAGTTAAGCTAGATGATAATATATGTAATATGGACATGCTGAAGATGACTAGAGTTCACGTCTTATACTTTTTCCTGGGTTCATTCTTTTTCTATTAACCCAGCTTTAAGGTTAACCAAACAGAACAGGTGCCATATACTTGGGGAGTATATAAATACATGTTTATTTTGTATACACACACACACACACACACACACACACACATATATATATGAATAAATAATTAAACTGACAGATAAGGAATAAGCGATACACATAACATTATTATTTCATTAGAACAATAAGGAAGAGTTCAGCGAAAAATTCTTTAAGCCATGGCGTTTCAAAGCTAAATGCTTCTCATCAAAAAAGGAGAACGGCCAGTATTATTTAAGAATCCATTTCTACTTTACGATATACGATAAGGTGTTTTTTTATGACATTCTTTAGTCCATTTTCTTGTTGAAAAAGAGATACATTCTCGAAAAATAAAGATCTACAATATCCCCGTTATGTCAAACAGTAAATTTATCTTTACTGAATTGTATTGTGAATATCTTGAAAAATAAATGGCTATACGAAGTTTAAAAGAAATTTAAAAAAGCAAATAAATATTTCCATTTGCCCATTATTGTTCATACTTCACACCGATTTACTGCATTGCTATGGTTGTTTTGTATACACACACACACACACACATATATATATGTATACATATATATATTTCCATTATTTTCATCATATATATATATATATTTCCATTATTTTCATCATATATATATATATATATATATATATTCCATTATTTCCATTATTTTCATCATATATATATATATATATATATATATATATATATATATATATATATATATATATACATATATTCAGCCAGTGAACTAGTCATTATATGAGGATCTACGCATATGAGCTAAGTTGACCGACTTATTACAACTGAAATTGGTTGTGTTTAAGATGAGAATAAAGAAATGTATATATATTTATATATATATATATATATATATATATATATATATATATACGTTTCTTTCTTCTCGGCCTAAACACAACCACTTTCAGCTGTAATTACTCGGTCAACTTAGCTTATATTCCGCAGATCGTAATATAATGACTAAATCACTCTGGCTGGTGTTAAAGGCAGCAAAAAAACAGAATAAATGTTTTATTTCAACTGTATCTATTGCGGCTGCCGGTAGCCGAATACTCCGAGTCCTTGCTCATAAATCCAGATATGACTTCTGTTGCCAGTGTTCCAATCTCTCGATCCGCGTTAATCGTGACACCCTGCAGTGATTATTGCTGAAATGATGAAACATACATATCTGTAGGTATATAATTATTAACATAAATAATATATACATATTAACATAATATATATATATATAAATATATATTAACATGAATAATATATGTATTGACATAAATAATAGCATAAATAATATATATGTATATACATAATATATATGTATATACATATATATATATATATATATATATATATATATATTTATAACCTCTCACCGTTTTTATGACTCCCACCCACGTTGCATTCTAACTTGATAAACGAAATAGGAAAATGTATTTGGGGGAAATATCACTTTCGACGGTAATTCTGTGCCTGAGGACGTAATCCCCCAACGTGGGTGATTACAGAAACATGTATGCACATATGTAGCCATTAATGTTTATATAAATAAAATTAATATACATATATATATGTATATATATATATATATATATATATATATAATTTTATAAAGAAAATTGGACCTGCCGTCTAAAGAGCTTATTAAGTTTATTTTAATGCGTCAATACTTTTAAATAATCTTGCTCATAATGTGGATGTATAATAAGCTCAATAGGTATATTTCTCCTAGAGCTATATTTATATTGATTATAAAGATTATATTAAAGATTAATAATTAAAAATTATGAATCAGTTTCAACGGGAAAATAAACAAAATCAACTTGAGTGCATGATCGTTCCGGAAACGATTTTCATTTTATGTGAATTGTGAATAATCATGAAGAATAATTGTATTCGAATATTGATTTCCCGATCAACACAAAAAAGGGGAAGGGAATTTAAGACCCCCCCCCAAAAAAAACCCTAGCATTTTGTATTAAGTTAGATGTATGGTTCTTATTGAGATTTATTAGGAAATTTGTTTTAAGTTGTTCAGTAAATTTTGTGTGCATTCTTCCGTGTTTGGGCTCGAAATTTTTGGCTCGTTTTCTTAACTGAAAATAAAACAAAATTTGTAATAATTCATAGATAAACATTTTTCCAGTAGAAAATACATTAACTCAACAAAAAATATGATTATAAATAATAATTTGCGATCTTAACCACTGTCTAGTCTGCAAATAACAAGAAATTATTATTTAAAAAAAATCTCTCTTTATTGGAAAATAAACATGTTTAAAAATATCAGTTAACACGCTTAATTCACCTTAAAGAAGTTTTTCATTTTCTCTCATATTTTTCATGCTTTCTTTTCTTTTGCATATCGACAGACCAACCAAAGCGCGCCGGTGTTTCATAATGAACAAATAAAAACCCCATGCATTCAAACTTGATTCTCTATTTCTTTTTTTTTTCGTTTCATCGTTCTCTTTTTCCGCCGTTATTTAGTGGACAATAAACCTGTTTTTTTACTTTTTATAATTCAAATCATAATTCAACCAACATTTCTATTCGTTTATCTTAATAGAAAACATATTTTGTTTTTTCTAACTTTCAACACAATTCAAAGTACCTTGTTTATTTTTCTGTGGATTAAACACAATTTCTTTGTTTTCACTCGGAAACGGACGATATTTGTGCATCTCGCATACATATATATATATATATATATATATATAAATATATATATATATATATATATATATATATATATATATATATATATATATATATTTATATAAAATGGGTTAAGAAATTCCAACGAAAGAAAGATGTATATTTAAATAAGGGGGTAGTCACATACAATGTGTGTTTTTAACATTATTTTATTATTCCGTGTCCTGGGTTTTCATTGAGAATTATATTTAGATCATTGTAATAATGTTTTTAAATCATTGAAATCGTTTTTAACGCGTTTCAGACGTTCTGTGAAGCGTCTTCTTCAGAAATTATTTTCAAAATGTGTTGGAGATGTAAAAATACTATTTTCGTAGTTCATTTGAAGTGTTTCCAAGAGGTGTCAACATGTAAGTGTCTACTTTTCATTGGAATGTTCAATTTTTATTACTGTTTTACTCGGCTGTGGTCACTCCTCTGGTGTGTTTTTCTCTCTCACTCTCTCTTTCTGCTTTTGTTTTTTTTTCCTTTAGGGTAGGATGTGTGTGTGTTTTCTTTTATTGGTCTGAAGAATGTGTGTACTGTTTTATAGTATTATGAAGTTATTTGCTTCCATAGGAAGGTGACTGTGATCCAAGGTCGTTACTAATGTGTATGTGTGAGGAGGGGAGGAGGAGAACCAGCTCTTCTGAAATAAGGGTAGGGGTGCTTTCATTCTATTTTGATATTTATTTTTTGGATTCTTAGATTTTAGTATTGTGATTTTTCGTTTCAGTCTTAGACTGTTCGCGTATTCTTTATATTATGTTTGTTTAGATAGAGGGGTGCATTGAAAAATATGTATAGGGGATTTTTTAATGTTTCTATTTATTTGTCTCCCAATGTCGGTATGTCCATCAACATACTGAACTGTTTCGCTGTTTCACAACTCATTAGTGCGGCTAGACAAGCTAGGATCGAAACTGATCGGCCAAATCACAGTCGGAGCTTCTAACCGCTGCTCTATACGGCCCCTGCTATGAGGGCAGTGAATTAACAATGTATATATTTATATGTGTGTGTCTTCACTGTGTATGTATTTAAGTTTCTTTTTTTTTTCATTCTAAACTCAACCATATTTCTTTTATCTTCATTGTATTATTGAATGCGTGTTTGCTATTTCTTTAACGGTGGATTCTTTCGTTGCACCCGCGTGCTCAAGCCAGGCATGTTGCGTTGGCTGTGTAAGTGTATTTTAACGGCCTTTATTTGTGATCAGTTCGTAACAACTCGTCGCGTATATCCGTCGCTATTTCATTCTACATACAAACCTTATAAAGAGTTTATGTACATTTATACAGTCGCGTGTGTATACAGGCGATCGAGCTTTTAAAGACCCTTAAATTTTATATAGTTCTTATTATACGTGTGTGTGTTTTTCTTTATAGTTCCTTGGACCCAATTTACGTTGCTTTTTTTTCTTTTCTCATTTTCTCGTGTGTACCCAGGATTCTTCGTTGCATGAGGTCACAGAAAATGTAACGTTACGGGAGGGTCTCCTTCTTCTTCTTCTTCTTCTTGTTGTTGTTATTATTATTATTATTATTATTATTATTACTATTACTATTATTGTTATTGTTATTGTTATTGTTGTTGTTGTTGTTGTTGTTATTATTATTATTACTACTACTACTACTACTACTACTACTACTACTACTACTACTACGTGTCTTCTATTACGTGTGTATCCATGTATGTGGTCGTGATTACTCTATATAATTGTATAGATATTGTTCGATGAGATTGTTCGATGATTTTCTGTTTCTTGGTCCTTTCTAGTCGATTCTTCCCGTCGCTGTAAAAAGAACATCAGACAAAAATATAACGTCATTTTTCTGGCATGTCTCCTTTACTCGTATACTTGATTTTTTTGTTTGCGTTTTCGTTTTCTCGACGCATATTCGCGTCTGACTCGAGACGTCTGTTTCGTACAAAATCGGAACAGAATGCGTTGGCATGTGAGCGAAAATATATATTTCTTCCTTTATGCCCTCTCTCTCTCCCTCTCTCTATATCTCCCCCTCTCTACCTCTCTCTATCTTTCTGTCTCTCTCTATTTCTCTCTCTCTCTCTATATATATATATATCTTTCTCTCTATCTCTCTCTATCTCTCTCTATCTCTCTCTCTATCTCTCTCTATCTCCATCTCTCTCTCTCTATCTCTCTCTCTCTCTCTCTCTGTATTTTTCCACGTTGTCTTTCACATACCCCAGATGATATTTATGGTGACTCAGCTTACCCCTATCAACACTTAAACCTTTGAACGGTTTTTTTAAACTAGACCACGGCACAGAAACTCGTAAATTGCATGTGCCGCGATAGATTATAGCCAGTGTGTTTAGAGGTGTATGTTGAGCAAAAAAAAAGCATCTCTGAATACCCTTTATGTAAAATTTCAAATGCTAAGACCGGAAATTGCCTGAGTAATTTGGTAAAGAGGTCAATTTTTTTATCTTTGACCCCTATTATGACCCCTTATCATTTATTGTTTTGGGCTCAAACTATGTTATTAAGTTAGATCTATGTCTAAGTAACCTATATCTAAAATTTCAAGTGTTCGGTCCCAAAATTCTCGAAGGACTTTGGTAGAGTTCTCCAAGGTAAAATCGTTAAACTTTGACCCCTTAACAACCAAATTTCCGGCCAAAAACCGATCACATCGATTTTTCCACATCTCAGTACCCCGTATATCAAATTTCGAGCCTGTTGATTAAAATTGACAGAGTTATTGCGTATGGGGAATGTACACAGACAGATACACAGACACTTTCACTTTTATAGATATATAGATAGATGGGCTAATAGATTAAACAAAAATATATATATTTTGTTTACTGTAAAGATTTTACGCAAATATTATGCAAGTATAAATCATATCTACAGGAAAATAATTACACGCAATAGTTAACTCTAGATGATCATCCCATAAGAAAACCGAAAACCGATCTAATAGGGAATTAATTAAAATGAATGTTTAAAAGAATATGCAAATTAGCTAGATCGTTTGCTAGTGAATGCATTTCCACAACCCATATGTAAGAAAATTGTATTTTCTTTATAAATAAATAGAAAATAGATTTTTTTTAATATCAATATCAATACACACAAAAGAAAAACGAATTTATGGGAGTATAGATAGATAGATAGATAGATAGATAGATAGATAGATAGATAGTGTATATTATAAATCCGATCCGCCCCATTCTAATCCGACTGGTATGAAAACATAACGAGGATAAAGATATGATTATAAACCAAGAAATGATTTGTCATTGTCAGCAATATTTAATTTCTTCCAAGACAGAAATAGAAATATATATATATATATATATCTATATATATATATATATATATATATATATATATATATATATAAATTTAATAGGAAATAATTAAGTTACAAGGTAATAAACAAAAGATACATCTCGATTATATAATTCAATATAAAATGACATCTAACTTGTCTAAGAACGATCGACATATTATCTGAATTCTTGCAGTCTTGACAATGAATAATTGATTTTAAAAAGATGACCTTTGCAGTGGTGTGAATACAGTCTGTTTATGCGATGACCGATATTAGATAAATACCATTTAATTCTGTATTTGCCTTCTAAGATGTAATTCTCTTTTCTAAAAAAAAAATTAAATAATAACATAAAATGCGAAATAAAAGAAATAAAACAATAATACTTACAAAATGTCATGCTGGTTATAGCACATAACGCATGGCGTCGCAGGCGTCTAGCATAGCCACAGTTTTCTTCACAAAGTTTTATCTTTTACATTGTTGTCCTTTAAAATAGAAAAAAATGTTTTGTTTAATAAATTTATATTGTGTACAAAAGACTGATTGAATGTATTCGACTTAATAGAGCAAGTTGGTATATCGTAGAATATCAACGGTTAACAACAAACAAAAACAGAGTGATGACAAGTTAGTTAAAATAATAATAATAATAATAATAATAATAATAATAATAATAATAATAATAATAATAATAATAATAATAATAACTAGCCGGACCAGTGGAAATTCCACGGGGGACTGATTGATATGTAATATATTTATGTTGGCATTCTGTGGATGTTCAGCGTAAATAGAGATGCTCTGATATTATTGTAGCTCTTTTGTTAAAACTGCAAATGTATCGATCCAAGGTATCAGGGACGCCCGGCGTAGCTAGGCCGTACAATACGCTTAAATATGATATTTTAATTTAGTATATATTATTATAGAGTACATTTTCTATCGATTTGTACATATTATGAAGTAGCCATTTCAAAAATATATCTATATGACTTGGGTTCATCAGCTTGAATCGAAACCGAACCCCAAATTTATGTATATGCACACACACACATACACACACACATATATATATATATATATATGTGCATCCAACATTTTAGTTCTTTCAGCTATAATCGAAACTGAAACCAAAACTCATGAAAAAGTGTTGATAAAATTATTTACAGATTATGAAGGTGCTATCAGCTTCAATTGAAACAAAACAAGACTTAGGGAGAATTATTTATATTTTTTAAATAGATTATTAGGATGCCATTAGCTATAATCAAAAAAAAAACGCGTATGGGGAATTTTTGGTGAAATTATTTATCAAAAATAGATGATTTTAGTGCCGACAGCTATATTCGAAACCGAAACCAAAATTATGAAGAATTCTTAGTTTAATAATTTATTTAAAAAAAATCAAATGACTTAAGTGCTATCAGCTCTAATCGAAACCGAAACCAAAACATATGTAGAATTCTTGGTAAAATTATTTATTACGAGAAATTGAAGTACATAACAATTAAACGACCCGGATGTAAGCATGACACAGAAAATAACACACACGCTATCGTATTATATTTAGATAGGAGCACTAAGAATAATTCCGAAAAACCTCTAAAAATGAATTGGAGAAATTGGAATAAGATTAGATGCTGGAAAGAAACAACCATTAACAATAATAGAAACAGCTGAAATATAAAGGAAACCCCTTGAATCCGGAAACCAATGAGTCACATGCGCGAACCAGACAAACTGCTGCAGAGGCAAAACACGAAGAAGCGTTACATGGAACGAAGAACATTGAAGCTGCGTATCAATAATGTCCCTATCATCCCATCCTCTCCCATTGCCCTATCCCGGCTCCACAAATAAGTGGTGTCAAACGAGAATGATCAAAGAGGGGGGGAGCCCAGGGAGATAGCGCTGACCAGACAAGACCAAAGAGAAATGTGACATTGGGAAGGCATATTGCCACTCAAATTCCAATAGAGACCTATGACTGTTGCCAGCGACAAATCAATGGTAAGCGTCTGTTGCGAAAACGCAAATTCATTTGCAAATTTTATCGAAAGCAATGGAAAGTACTGGAAATCTTAGGAGACTTGCTTTCATTCACCTAGCAGGGAATACCACAGGTTGTTTTCAAGGAGAGAGTTTTGATAACATGTGTGAAAGCTCCTTGTGAGCTAATAATAATTTTCTAGAAAAACATTTCAACTCTTTGACAACTGAGTACAATATCGGAAGTTATTATACTTGACACAGCAAACATCCTACGCGATGTACTTTCTATCTAATTGACTGTTTTACTATGCTCAATAGCTTTGGTGTAAAACTCCGCTCTTTATTGGACAAAAACGGTGCAAAACATCATAAACATGATGGGTAGAAGTGTCAACTATCAACGCTATGTTTATAGGTGGAATCCTCGGCTAGGGAAAGGTGCTAGTCTAGACACACTGATGAGTTATGATACAACAAAACAGTACTTCATGTGGATTACTAAGATGTTCATTGATTGTTATAGTAAATAATTATATATATATATATATATATATATATATATATATATATATACGTTTTATTTTTTATTACCGTATTTTTCTGTTAAGTTACATTATTGTTTCGGCTACACGGCGATACAATAATGTAACTTCACAGAAAAATACGGTAATAAAAATATAAAACGCATATTTTCTCTACAACAGAATTGAGCACTTTCTTCGAGTTTTTATTAATTACTATTTCTACTATATATATATATACAAGCTGAAATCGAAATACAGGAGGACAGAAAGATACACCTCACAGAGGAATACATCAAAATCGACGATAAAATACTCACCGACATCAGAAAACTATGCCCCAAGGAGACCCACCAATTCGTTATTGGACTTTGGGAGTCTGAATGCAGAGAGGAGGAGGAAAAATCCAAAAGAATTATCGAAAGGAAGATAACCTGGCTAAAGAATCTTCCAGAAAAAGAAAAAAACGAACAAGTACCGAATATGACCAGTCAAACCTACCAAAAACCGAAACATACCCGATTTCAACAGCTGGAGAGATTCCAAAACAAAGGTAAGAAACGAGACACACATCACTCTCAAACATACCCACACAACAGACCCAAACACACACAACGAAACAACCGGAACACATTCATACCATACACCCATCCCAACCAACAAACTCAACCAAAACTCCCATACAGAACACTACACATCTACACAAGAACACATACATCATACAAACACAAATACTACTACCAAAATGCTCCAAAAAACACCATATCAACAACCGACAACCCACTACCACATGACAACACTAAAAGATACAACCTCCCACAACAATACGAAAATAGTTACTACCAACCACGTCACCCAACTCAGCCAAGAACCCACTATCTCTTACTCCGCCCCACCCACACAAACCACCAAAAAATCCCCCTACTTATCAACCCTCACCGTAACAACCCAATGGAACTAAACTATCCATACAGATACCACCCAATACAAAACAATCTTTACAACACCCACCCCCAGTACCCCACAGTACAAAACCGACCCCAAAAATACCCTCCACACAAACACAACCAATCCGAATACCTCAGGTACCATCATAGCCCATACACTCCCACAAAACGACACAACCAACCTCCCAACCGAATCAACGAAACTAACGACCCTCACAATCATTTTTTAGGAATCCCTCACAAAATGACAACACCAGACTAGACAACAAAAAACCCAAAGTCATCAACCTTTCTATAGAGACGCTTACAAAGGACGAAATTGAAGTACTAAAACTAGGCCTCAAATTCTGCCCAACTCCCAGAAGTAACATAGCAGAGTTAAAGAAAGACCTCAAAGAATTTGAACGCAAATTTAGACTCATAGATATACTTAACGACAGTGATAACACAACAGACGACTCTCTAGTGAAGAACAAATCAACATACTTCCCCAACAAACATAACAACACAAAATAAATAAATACCTTCTTTGAAACACTCTGGAGCCTCAACCCCCAACAAAAAGAAAACCCCACCAGTAATCTAACACGAAAACAAAATCAAGCACTTAAAAAAAATCCAACACAATAACAACTTAGTTATAAAGGAAGCAGACAAAGGTAGTTCAGTAGTTATAATGAATAAGAACTTCTATAAAACAAAAATTTCAGAATCACTAGGGAACGAAAATTATTACAAACCAATTAGCTCTAACATAGACGACACAACCATATCTAAAATAACAAAACTCTGCACAACATACAATAGTACATTAACTAAAAAAGAAAAAGACTTCCTTACAAACTTCACAAAAAAAACAAATCTTCTATGGGCTACCCAAAATACACAAATCTAACCAGGTAAGACATGCCATCAACATACAAAAGTCAGAATATATAAGCACCCAAACCCCAACTACCTCACATTCAGACCCATAGTAGCGGGACCATCATGCCCAGCAAGCAGACTTAGCAACCTAATAGATATACTATTACAGCCCTTCACCAATCTAGTCAGAAGTTTTGTAAGAGATAATACACACTTCCTTAGCTCCCTACCACAAACAGTAGACGATGGGACTATACTAGCCACATTCGACGTTAGCAGCCTATATAGCAATATCCCACACAATCTAGGAAAAGAAGCTATCGCGTATTGGATTGACAAACATACACACACTTTACACCCCAGATTCAATAAATAATTCGCGATTGATAGCATCGACATACTCCTCAATAACGACTCCTTCCAATTCAGTAAAGACAACTACATCCAAATACTAGGCACAGCAATGGGTACCAAGATGGCACCGATATATGCCACCCTTACACTCGCTTTCCTAGAAGAGACCCTTTATGAAAGGATAGAGCAAAAGTACGAGCACAATATAAAAACACTCTTCATAAAATCTTGGAAAAGATACGTAGACGACTGCTTTATCCTCTGGAGAACCTCATGGGGGGATATCAAAGAACTCCACACTTTACTACAAAATCTACACCCAAAACTAAACTTCACACTAGAACAAAGCCCCACAGAACTACCTTTCCTAGACATCCTAGTAACAATAAAAACAACAACATAATCACAGACATCTACCACAAACCCACAGACATTCAACAACACCTCCACTTCAAAAGCCACCATCCTAAAAACTGTCTAAAATCAATACCCTACTCCCTAGCACGTAGAGTCTGCACCATAGTAACAGACAGACACCTCCGTTCAACTAGACTGAATGAACTACAAATAACACTGCGGAAAAGACGATACCCACTACCACTAATACAGAAAGGTATTGAACTGGATGAAAAAATTCCAATAGACCAACTAAGAACCCCAAAAGAAAACAACAAAGAACAAATTCTAGCATACGTCTCTACACACAACACAAACAACCCAGAACTACTCACACATATAACAAAAAACCTTATCCTCCTCAATCAGAACGACAAACTAAACAACATACATAAAACAACAAACATAATAAAAAGCAAACGCCAACCCAAAAACTTAAAACACATCCTAACTTCCTCAAAACTCGTCCCACATACTACAAAAGGAGTTACAAAATGCAACAAATCGCGATGTGGAGTATGTGACATAATAATAGAAGGTAACACATACACATTCAAAAACCCAGCACAAACATTCAAAATGAAAAAGGATCTAAATTGCACTTCCAGAAATGTAGTATATGCACTAAGATGCACAACATGCAACAAATCCTACATAGGCGCCACCAAAAATTTCAGCAACAGAGTGGCCTTACATAAGAGCAACATCAAAATTGCAGATAACAGACACCTCTATGTTTCAAAACACGTACACACATGCAGTGGAAACAGCTTCAAAATAATGCCAATTTCCAAACAGACAATTATTTTTATTTACTTACACAGGAAAAAAACTTCATCACCAAATTCACTCCTTAACTGAGCAGAACCTAATACCAGCACAGAAAAACATGAAATGCAAGGTACACTCGCATGCACACCCATACACATACACACACCCACACATAAATCAGAACCGACACATTAAAACACACACACGTGCGTGCATACACCCACACACAGACATAACACCCCTATCTCTAATACAACACACTGAACAATACCAACCCTACTTAACCTCGAAACCAACAACACTAGGAGACACCTAGAACCATAGTATAATATCTCTTCCAACACCTCGCTCCCTCCTCAGTCAGGGGAGGAGAACCCACTCATGACTGAAACGACTATTTTCCCTTCTATCATCCCCCTCCCATACCTACACCCCCAATGCCCCCCCTCTGGGGAACAAAATCTTCCCCACACTAGGAATCGATCCTGGGTCTGGCCATACCCATATGGGGAGACAAATAAATAGAAAAATTAAAAAATCCCCTATTTTAAATACACCCCTCTTTCTAAACAAACATAATATAAGACTAAAACGAGAAATCACAATACTAAAATCCAAGAATCCAAAAAATAAATATCAAAATAGAATGAAAGCACCCCTACCCTTACTTCAGAAGAGCCAGTCCCCCCTCCCCACACATACACATTAGTAACGACCTCGGACCACAGCCGCCTTCCGAAGAAAGCAAATAACCCCAAAATACTATAAAACAATATACACATTCCCAAACCAATAAGAGCAAACACACACACACGCGCGCGCACACACACATAAACACACACGCACGCACACACACACACACACACCCTACCCCACCCTAAAGGAAAAGAAAAACACATTAGCAGAAAGAGATAGCGACTGACTACAGCGAGGTCAAAAACTCCCTGGACAAATAAAAAAAAAAAAAGCAATAAAAAAGCAATAAAAATTCAGCATACCAATGTATAATAAACACTTACAAGCCTCCACCCCTTGGAAAAACTTCAAACTAACTACGAAAATCCCAATTTTTACACATTTGAAAATAATTTACGCATCAGACCGTCTGAAACGCACGTAAACGATTTCAATGACTTAAAAACATAATTACAATGATCCAAACATAATTCTCAATGAAAAACCAAGACACGGAATAATAAAATAATGTTAAAAAATACACATTGTTGGTGACTACTTCCTTATTTATATATATATATATATATATATATATATATATATATATATATATATATATATATATATATATATATATATATAAAAGCCAAGTACGTCCAAGGATGGAATACTGTTGCCATATCTGGGCCGGAGCTGCTAAAAACAGCCTATCCTGCCTTGAGAGAGTACAAAATAGACTTCGTGGCTTAGTGGGGATGCCCTTTTCTCTACCCTGCAACCTCTCTCCCACAGAAGAGACGTTGCGAGCCTATCCTTGTTTTATCGTTATTTCCATGGCAGGTGCTCGTCTGAACTCCAATCTCTGGTCCCCCCTCGCCAATCTTTCACGAAAAACACCCGTCTAGCTGAATTCACTGTGAAAAATTTTCCCCACTCTTTATCTGTGCCTAAATCAAAACGCGGATTCCATGAACAAAGCTTCTTTCTTAGAACTGCACGCCTGTGGAACTCTGTTTCGTCTGCCTGCTTCCCACCGGACTACAACTTGGATGTCTTCAAGTCCAATGTTAACAAATTCCTAATGAACCGCCCCCTTTAGTAAACACTTCATCAAATCTCCACACTAACGTAGTGTACTTGCAATAACCCTTATCCCTGAGTGGCTTCCGGGCCTTGATAAATGGTGCTCACTGTGTAAAAAAAAAACAATAGAAAAATGCGAGCATGAAGAGTAATATGATTAATCTAAACATGGAAGACAAAAGGACAAGATATTCTAGTAAAAAATATAATAAATTTATAACTTAAAGTATTGCAGCATTAAGTATTGCCTATAGAGTGTTAAATTGAATTTTAAAAATATTATTAATGCTGTAATATTGTAGATTATGAATTTATTATATTTTAATAGAATATCTGTTCTTTTATTTTCCATGTTTAAGCTTAATCATATTAATTTCATGCTCGCATTTTCCTATTGTAATCCATGTTTTTTTTCAGGATTTCAATAAATTCATTTACTTTTTTTTACATAGGCATCACCACTTATCAAGGCCAAGAGACCACTCGAGGGTAAGGGTTTAAGTGTACAGTAGAAATTGGAAAATATAGTAACCGTCAATAATGGAGATTCAGTAAATTTGTTAACTGATATGGAACGGCTCATCAAAAACTTGTTTACGTTAGACTTGAAGACAACTATATTGTAGTCAGCTGGAAAGCAGAAAAACGGAAGGCAATTCCACAGGCGTGCAGTTCTAAGAAAGAAGCTTTGCTCATGGAATCTACGCTTTGGTTCAGGCACAGATAAAGAGTGGGGGAACTAGTGATAGTGTTTTCTGCTAGACAGGTGTTTCTTGTGAAAGTTTGGCGATAGGGGGACTATAGAATAGAGTTCAGCCGACCACTTGCCATGAAAACAATGATAAAGGAAAGACAAACTCGCAGCATCCTATCTGTGAGAAAGAGGTTGCTGGAAAGAGAAAAGGACATCTCCCACAAGGCTACGAAGTCTATTTTCAGTTTTATCGTTTTGCCTCCATACAAATAACATACATATATATATATATATATATATATATATATATATATATATATATATATATATATATATATATATATATATATATTAAACAATGTACGGTACTCGTCTGCTTCCATTCTTTCTGTTTCACTGGTTACTTTTCTTTTCGCAAGAGCGGGGAATTCGTAGCAACACTAATCGCTGAAGCGACGTGCTTGATATGGAAACCAGTCATAAAAAAAAACGTCGCCCACATCCTTACAGATTTTTATGATTTTGAACACCAGTAAATTCACAATAAATTTTGTTTTACTGAACGAAAATTGAAATTTTTTTTACAATATTGCTAAGATGATCAAACTGTAATAATTGTTTGAAATTTTGTCGAAATATGAGTGAGCGCTGAAGCTTTAAAGCAGTTCTAAATGACTAAGACTGCCACTTAACCATATATTCAAACACTACTTTGTTGAATCATATATATATATATATATATATATATATATATATATATATATATATATATATATATATATAAACGTGAAAGTGTCTGGGTGTCTGGATGTCTGTTAACATTTCCCTACGCAATAACTCTGTCAATTTTCAGTCTACAGACTCGAAAATTGATATACAGCTACTGAGATTTGGGAAAATCTTTGTAATCCGTTTTCGGACAGAAATGTGACTGTTTAGGGGTCAAAGATCAACGATTTGTCATTTGGGAACTCTACCAAACTCCTCCGCCAATTTTGGGTCTAAACACTTTAAATTTTAGGTATTGATTCCTTGGACATGGATCTAACTTAATAACGTGATGTTAGCCCAAACAATAAATGTTAAGGAGTCATAATAGGGTTCAAAGTCAAAAAACTGATTGCTTTTTTTTACTTGCTTAACATACACCTCCAAACACCCGGGCAACGTTGAGCTGAAATGCAAGTATATATATATATATATATATATATATATATATATATATATATATATATATATATATATATATATATATATATATATATATATAATATAAAGCTGAATGAATGTGTGTGTGTTTGTTGGGTGTGTGTGTGTGTGTGTGTGTGTGTCTGGTCACGAATAGGCTCCTATATGGCTGGCTATTTTATAAAACTAGTTAATTACATTCTTGGCCTTCGGGCCAAGATCAAAGTGTAGTATCTGTTCCGGCAGATACTGCACTTAAGATAATTTGTACCAGTCAATGGAGGGGAAACCCTCTATACTGGGACAATTATTATTTTTGGTAACCAGAGTGACCCCTTTTAGGGGAGCTGGTTTTTACCTCACATTAAAAACGGCCTTGTGCCTAATTTGCTCAGTGGGGGAGCAAATAAACACCATCTGTTCCGGCAGATGCTGCACTTAAGATAATTTGTACCAGTCAATGGAGGGGAAACCCTCTATACTGGGACAATTATTATTTTTGGTAACCAGAGTGCCCCCTTTTTGCCTACTTTTAGGGGAGCTGGTTTTTACCTCACATTAAAAACGGCCTTGTGCCTAATTTGCTCAGTGGGGGAGCAAATAAATACCATCTGTTCTTCAGATGCTGCACTTAAGATAATTTGTACCAGTCAATGGAGGAGAAACCCTCTATACTGGGACAATTATTTTTTTTGGTAACCAGAGTGCCCCCTTTTTGCCTACTTTTAGGGGAGCTGGTTTTTACCTCACATTAAAAACGGCCTTGTGCCTAATTTGCTCAGTGGGGGAGCAAATAAACACCATCTGTTCCGACAGATACTGCAAGCAAAGACCATATGTGTGGGTAACCTCACATATAAGACCTTGGTCAATGTAGGGGCAACCCTTCATACCAATTGTCATTATCCAACTCCCCTACTCCCCGGGGAGTTGGTCCCCATTTCCCCTTCACTCCTCACATTAAAAATCGGCCTTGTGCCTAATTTGCTCACTGGGGGAGCAAATAAATACCATCTGTTCTTCAGATGCTGCACTTCTATTTCTTGTTCTCTTTCGGTGTAGGAGAAATCCTTCACGACTGAGGCAATTTTTATTTTTGTACCTTTTCTCCACGTTAAAAAACGACCCTGGTGTCTAACTCTGTCCCGTGGGGAGGCATAGTAAATAGGTACATATAATGATAGAATATGTATCGAGAGAGAGGAATGGGTATGTTTGATCTGGCAGAACAGTGGTTCATTAAAATTGTGGGGTCTGCGTTCGCGCCTGGTCTACAAAGTATGGAAATAACAAATTTAAAAATAAAAAAAAAAACGTTTACAATTGTTTTTGATATAAATGTACATAAGAATACTTTGATAAGTATCTTTTAACTCAAATAGGGATGGTATAGTAAAATTGTGAGGACTGCTTTCCCGCCTGGCCGCCATAGAATGGAAATAGGCACAAACTTTAATGAAGACTTTTCATATCTATCTGCGTAAGTATACTTTGAGAATTATGTTTCAGTTTAAAGAAATATAGTATAATACAATTATGGGGTGTTCGTTCGCTCCTGACTTCCATAGAATGGAAATATGTCACAAAGTTTAACAAGGTTTTTTTTTAATATAAATCGGCAGAATATTGTGATAAGTGTTTCAGTGTTAACAGGTATGGTATAAAAACTTATGGGCTTTATCTATTTTATTTTTCTTTTCATCATTTTTTGCTTTGGTTTTGATACCCCCATATTAAACCAAAATTTACAACCCTTTTTTTACATAACCATTCATACTTTCATAAATTAGAGTCCATTTTCTGGAGGCTGTTTTTGAACCCAGTCAACGACGGCTACCTTTGCTATTATATATATATATATATATATATATATATATATATATATATATATATATAACAAGTTATGGACTTATATAAACATTTCATCTACACAGTAGCTTCTACGTCTCAACTTGTCAGAATTCGTCAGAGAAAATGTACGGGAATCATATCACCGTATATCAGAACAGTGAGTACACCTCTCACATTTTTTTTTTAAATATTTAAGTATGTCTTTTCATGGAGCACCCCTGAAAAAATAATCTTTTGACACAATGAAAAGTATTCTGTCTGCAGCATATATAACAGAGTTAATTTATTATCCCATCAAAATAACTCAAAATATAGCATTAAAAGCTAAATCCCTGGCAACAAATGTGTGTACACCTCTTACGAAAAGTTGTCAATGTCAACTTTCAATAGGTTGTGTGGCCACCATCATTATCCAAAACTGCCGTTATTCTCCTGAACTTTTCCAGGGCTTAAATACAGGGCATACTGATGAGGTCTCCTTAAGACAACGCTTAAACAGTTTTGTTAGTATGGGGGCAAATTATGGTTGAAGATTTTTCAACACTATAATTTTAATGCCGTCAGGGCCAGTTGTTTACTGCAATCAAGGTTCTTGATTAGCTTGGCGACATCACACACCTTCCTTCTTAAAAAAAAACATACGTAGTATTGAAGCGACCATGTTATCTTCAACTTTTACAAAGAAGTATTTTGCCTTATTTTGGCCAAACAAGTTGCAAACAAACTAATTTATAATCTATGTTGAGACAATCGCCACCATGTGTTCAATCGTTTAAAAATATCTAATTAAGGCGGAAGCGATAATTATTTGAACTGTGTTCAATGCAGGCCGAAGGCTTTGCTCTCTAAGTGCATTTATTTACGAACGATTGACACATATAAATTTCCGGGGAAACTTATCGCAGTTTAACTTCCCTGACCTCGCGGGAATCTCTGCTCCTGTATGACTTGACTGCAAAGTTGGCAGACATTCGAAGTATGATAACATGAATCCAAGCAGCTTTGCAGATCAACCTTCCCTCTAGTGTAACGTTTCTCTCTTTTCAATCGATAAAGCAATAAAGATGCGTATCAACACGCAGTAAATTGCCCCGCAGCGAGGAGTTGATCGGAAGATATCTAAACTGCTCATGACTAGTCAACGATAGTAAGTTCTTCCCTCACTGAAACCTATGTATACGCACTGTTTCACGAGTAGACAATTAAATGAAAATACAATTTAATTTTGTTGATGCATAAAACATGTCCGCCATTAAAATTTTCTTTTCGATTACATATATTTCTGACGTTTCTGTTTATTCGTTTGATAAACATTGATGAACAGAGATTAGCCTCCGTTGATTGTTTAGTTTTACCGCATATCAACCGACATTGTGACATTTATATTATCAAAGGTCCTGTAATCCATGCTTATGTCATTAGATACACTAGCAGGAACACGTCCATATCTGTAATGAAATTCTTACTTTAGGTTCACAATTTACTTTTCTATTTAAAGACTTCACATTTACCTTTAATTCCCAATGTTAAAGCCACGAATGAGTTTTTAATGACTTAAAAATTCACTGCTAATTCGAGAATTCATCAATAAGCTTACACCTAAAGACAAGCAGAGTAAATGTGGTATTCTCGTGACTGCGGGGATCTCAACCATACGTGACGTAGTCAAGGTATAGTTGCCCGTTTACTTAATTTATCTATTCAGGCATATCCACACCAAGCCATGCGAACGCACAACGGTATTCTACCCACTGCTTATCTGCTTCGTTCTTTTTATTTCTTTCTTTTGTAATTTCTATGCCCTGTCTTTTTCTATAGGTACACGACGGACATTTTTTTTATTTGTTTTTTACGCCGGATTGGCTACATCTGTCCGCTCTAACATTGTTCATTGGTTGTTTAACTAACACACACAATCTGGACATACTCCGAGTACGAGAATGATTGACATTGGACATATCCAAGTTCCGACACAACCCCCCCCCCACCGTCGGCGGCACGACTGAACAAGATATTTGCTCGGCCACACCTCTTCGGCCGGTGAGTCTGGACATTCACACCCCAGCCGGATCTATCGCCAACCACCGGTATCAACGTAACATTTGGTTATTAATCTATCTAGTTTCGTTCTCAAGCAACATGGCTCTCTTCCTCAGCTGCCACTTCCATTATGAGCTCTACTTGATCAGTTACCTCTTTCATTCTGGCCGGTCTCTCTGCTTTCACCCCTCTTAGTCTTTCTTTCAGGGGTAGTTCGTAGCCGGGCTTCCGTTTGTTTAGTCAGTTCCGTCGAGGACATTTCTTCCTCTTCAGTCTCGGTCCTAGGTTGATCATGGTCCTCTAGAGGGTGACCTCCGGCAGTGGGTTATACGATACCACCTCTACTTCAGCTCTCAGTCTTTCCCTTAGTAAGCATAATAGGATTTCATCTGCATCCTTCCAAGGCCTATCAGCATCGATTCAAATCTCATCATCTTCATCCGATTCCTTCACATCAGCCTTCACCATCTCCTGGATCAATTCCTGGTCGTATTCATCGACTCTGTGAGACTTCCAGCCCCTCCCATATTCCGTGGTCTTCCCTACTATTCAACCCCCCACCGTTTTATCTTCATCTGACGCACATATGTTTATATTATTATTAAATCACAAAACAACATCAGCAACAAAAATTATCACTTTTAAATTTCAACTTTTCACTCGTGTCAAACGATAGTATAAAAACGTTAATCAACAATCAATTCTAAAACATGACCCCCCCCATCAGTAGGTTAAAGGGTTTAATAATTTTTCTCCATACAATACAGTTTGTGCCAGTCGGTCGTTCTTTAAAAAAAACTTAACTATTCTTCACACTCAAGTATGCCATTCGGTAGTTTAAAGGCATCAAATATTATTCACTGTAAACCATATCTCTTGTTAATTGATAACTATATTCTTTTGTTTTATGTTTATAAAAATATATCAACTATTTTTTGTTTTACTTTACCAATCGGTAGTTAAAAATACGCTTACTATACTTCCCTATGACTACTGTAATTCAGTAGCCTCTCTTTTCAATCAATTACTCTCCCCCTCTCTCTCTCTCTCTCTCTTAATTAAGCCTCCAACCACAAACACTGACGACAAGATAAAATAACTCAAGGCAAAAGAGACAATTCACTTACTCGCTCAACGTAGATTGACAAAATTCTCAGACGAAAAAATCTTGCGTGACTGACGCCAACTATAACAGATGTAACAGATGCAAAATCCGGAGGGACGGTGAAAGTAATAAAAAAATGTTACCAACGATCGTGATCGTTCTGCAGCCAAGTCCGATGTTATATTCAGGAATCAGCAAGGCAATCGGAAATTGCCCGAGTTTGTTTACATAAAAAAATCATTAAGTTAGCTCTTTTTATCCGTTATTCATGTACATTTCGACCACAACAGATGGTTGAGTCACACACTTGTGCCTCCATCGACGTGCATATCCCCAACAAATCCGATTATAAGCACAATCTCACCCCTTCATTGATGATGTCCCTAAATCCCAGACAACTTTCTACTCTAATATAAGGTTGGTGCACGAATAATGTTGTTTTTTTTACGTTCAACTTCAAAATATAATAATTCTTTTCATAATAAACATTTTTAATCAAAATAACAACGAATAGAATTGACACCTTTTTGCCAACGAGAAACACGTTTATTTATCCAATTAGAGTTCTGGAAGCAATGAAGTCATTGAAGACCTATTCGACATCATCTCGGAATTTTAAGCATTTTTCCAGCAGGAATTTGTCGAGATGATTGAAAAAGTGATAATCGGTGGGCGAGAGGTTCGGTAAATATGGCGGATGATACAGACTCTTGCAGCCTAAGTCGTTCAGCTTCTACAGAGTCAGTTTAGCATTATGCAGGCGAGCATTGTCATGGAAGAGAATTGGCTTCTTCATATTGACCAATGGAAGAGAATTGGATTCTTAATACAGATAATACCGGGTCATCAGGAGATAATACACACCGTTTCAGTTATCAAGATAAGTTAGTGAGATTGATGATTACTGAAACATGTATGTTGCTTGGTGACGTTTTCATTACCATCTCTCGTCAAAGGGAACCCGGAACTTTATAAACGAAATCAGAGAATAAAGATTTGCATTGCGAATTCGTTCGTGCCATCGATAGTGTAGTGCTTTATCTGGTAAGAGTATTGTCAGCTGTCGTTGTGTCGTATTAATTCTCATACATTCTCGTCACTAATTAAATATTTATACATGAATTATTATCACGTCAAAAAAACGCGCATCTTTGTTTATTTATAAATGGTTTCTCTCAGAGTAAGCGATATGTTTAAGTGGTTGCCTGATGTTCCATTTACTCCTGGGTGTGTTCTCATTGCGAGAAATGATTAATGCACATATACAGTACTTTATTCATAATTTATCGCGCGACATGATATATATATATATATATATATATATATATATATATATATATATATATATATATATATACTGGTGCTACCAGATCAGGCTGCCTATTGGCTTCCTGAGACGAAACGCACCTACATCGATTTCTGTTTTTGTTTTCTATTCTCTTTTGTAAAACTTAATTATGTTCTACAAAAACAAAATAAAAACAACAGCCCCCTCCCCTTCCCCCCTCCTTTTTTCCTTCTCTACTTCCCGGTTGACCCTGTCGGCAGGGCATTAAAATACGCCGACTGTTCCCCCTGCAGAGGGTAAAAGTCCCTCAACGGGGCTACCTGTTGGCCGTGGGTGGCAACCCGTGATGCCTAGGAAAAGGATCCTGGTGGCTGAGCAACCGATGCCTAGGGAAAATAAAGGTACCTGTAGCAACACTCTACTTTGGCCTTGTACTAGGCTAGACGGGCGGTTGGAGAGGCCCGATCCAACCAATCGGCTAGTCATGTCAAGCCCTAACACTTACACTGAAAATGTCAATTATAACATCTAAATAAAATAAAATAAAATTAAACAAAAACTAATCCAAAGATAATACATTTCATTACTACAAACATAGACAAACCAGTTAAGTGTTAGAAGGCGATGGCAAGGGCCAATCAATTGATGAGACAAAAACCACACAACTGCTCCCTAACGAACGTTTCTATCAAACTGGGAAAGAAGAAACTAAAGGAGGAAACAGGAAATGATGGAACAAACTCAATCAATTGAGTATATCTCTTTTGTATCCCTGGGATGAAAGGGCGAATGGGTTTCCCCCCTTACATCTCCCAATTTCGGGCTCCGAGGAGGGTGGGGAGCAAGAGAGATGAAAATCTAAACAAACTTCTATGGATATAATAAACCCAAACAAAAAACCCAGAAATCAAAAAATACTACAAAATCGAAAAGAACCCACTCTGACGTAACCAGCTCAGACAGTGAACAAGAATATAACTATGAAATAATTGATAAAGAAAAATATCCAAGATTCATAGTAATCGAAACCTTGGAAGGAAAAAAGATCAGCGATCTATCTCCATTCCTAATCGAAAAAATTCTGTCTCAAAACAGCAACCCAAAAACAGCAAAAAAAATGAAAAATGGCAATCTACTTGTCACAGTCGACAACTATAAAGACGCAAAAAACATCTTAGAGATGGAAAAATTCCATATCTATAAATGCAAAAGTTATGCTCACGAAAGACTAAACACATCAAAAGGTGTTATAAAAAGCCATGAATTAAGCTTGGCTACAGCAGAAGAAATAGAAAATGCCCTAAGAAAACAGGGAGTAATCGATCACGTCCGAATAAACATAAAAAGGAATGGTCAAACCATACCTACAAAAACCTACATACTAACTTTCAATACACCAAAAATTCCCAAAGAAATAAAAATCGGATACACAATAGAAAAAGTAGAACAATATATACCAGCCCCTCTGAGATGTTATAAGTGTCATAAATATGGACATAGCAGAGAAGCATGCAAAGGACAGAAAGTATGTGGAAAATGTGGCTTAAAAGAACCTAACCATACTGAAAGTGAATGCCCAAACGAAACAGAATGCCCAAATTGCCAAGAAAAACACCCAGCATACTCTAAAATATGCAAAATCTACACAAAAGAAAAAGAAATAGCCGAAATAAAATACAAACAAAATGTGCCCTTTCCTGAAGCAAGGAAAATAGCAAGCTCTCGAGAAAAAATAAACACTTACGCAGACATTACAAAAACTTCAAACCAAACAACCCAAAACCAAGACCTACTTAAACTAATCTCCGAACTCAAAAATTTAATTGAAACTTTAAAAACTAACCAAAACGAAAACAAGAAACAAATATCAGTATCTTTGAAAACTCAGTCAAATGACCTAAAACAAGTCCCAAAGAGCAAAAAAGAACCCGAACAGCAAAAACCACAAATAAACCGTGAAAGATCCAAATCACGTACAAGGACAAAAGCAGAAGATAAAAACACAATATCTGGAAAGATGGAAACAGAACGGGAAAACACAAATCCTCTTTCCAAAAACCAAAGTAAACAAAAAACAGAGACAATATTAATCGAAAATGAAAACAAATTTGAATTGATTGAAATCGAGAGTCACAGGAAAAAATCTAGCTCCAAAAACAGAACTGATCAGGAAGAGAAAATGGAGACTGAGGAACCAAGCAGTTCAAGTAAACACAAAGCAAAAACCACTCAAAACACAACAAACCGATAGAATAATAGATATAAAAACCTAAACAAAAACCAAACAGAAAAAAAAAAGGAAAAAAAATTAATAATTAAACGAACTTATGGAAATGAATAAAAACATCATACAGTGGAACTGCAGAGGCATAAAACCAAACTACGAAGAAATCAAACATATAATAGCACAATATGACCCCAGCATAATCGGCCTACAGGAAACTCTTCTAAAAGAAACAGACACCATCAACTTCAAAGGATACCACATCTACAATCAAACAAACAGATCACAAGCAGATAATCGACCCACAGGTGGCACTTCAATTATAATAAAAAAACAGATACCACATATAAAATTACAACTCCAAACAAACCTTCAAACAATAGCAATTAAAGTTACACTTCACCGACCAATAACCATTTGTTCAATATACATTCCACCTAAACATAAACTAAACAAAACCGAAATTGAAGATCTTATAACACAACTCCCCATACCTTTTATATTAATGGGGGACTTCAACGCCCATAACAAAATGTGGGGAAGTGAGAATATTAATCAAAATGGGAAAACCATTGAATCATTACTGGAATCACCCGAAGTAACTATATTTAATGACAAAACACACACATACCTTCACCCAGGCACAGGAACGACATCAGCTATCGACCTAACACTATGCTCCCCCACAATATTTATGGACTTCCAATGGGAGGTACATAACGACCAGTGTGGCAGCGATCACTTCCCAATTTTTCTCAAAACCCAAGAACCTACAACAGAAGAATCAAAACCAAAATGGCAAATTAATAAAGCTAACTGGACTGAATTTAGAAAACTTTGCACAAATCTAATTAATCAAGAAATAGTTAACAAACCAGATCCTATGTTAGCTTTCACCAATACACTAAACGAAATAGCAACCAAGACAATCCCAAAATCTTCCACCAAACCACACCCAAAATCAACGCCATGGTTCACAATAGAATGTAAGCAAGCAATAACCAACAGGAAAAAAATGCTAAAACACTTCAAACAACATCCTACAAAACCCAACCTTCAAAAATACCTACAAGCACGAGCAAAAGCACGCTATATTATAAAAAAAAGCAAAAAAGAAACCTGGCAAAACTATATTTCCAAATTGAACAACAACACGCCATCAAAAAAAACATGGGAAATAATAAGAAAAATAACTGGAAAAAAACTTGGAACACCAATAAATAATATAAATACACCAAATGGTAGACAAACTATAGACAAAAAAGAAATAGCAAACATAATCGCAAATGAATTCAGCCAAAACTCATCATCCAACCACTACTCCCCCAAATTCCAAAAATACAAAAACAACGCAGAAAAAGAAAAACTCAATTTCACATCCAATAACAAAGAATACTATAACACCTCTTTCACTATAACAGAACTAAAAAATGCAATTCATAAAAGTAAAGATACAGCTACTGGTCCAGACGACATCCACTATCAATTTCTAAAACACATGCCAGACACATCTCTCAACATTCTCTTACAGATAATTAACAAAATATGGTGGACTAACAATTTTCCAAAACACTGGCTCGACTCCAATATCATCCCAATTCCTAAAGCAGGAAAAGATCACTCCAACCCTACCAATTATCGTCCTATCGCCTTAACAAGCTGTATATGCAAAACAACAGAAAGGATGGTCAATACAAGACTAATGTGGCATTTAGAAAAATATAACCTCATTTCTACGCACCAAAGTGGATTTAGACAAAATCAAGGTACTAATGACCAACTTATTCGGCTAGAAACATATATTCGTAACGGTCCGATAAGAAACCACCACGTGGTCTCAATCTTTTTTGATATCGAAAAGGCGTATGACACCACGTGGAGATATGGAATCTTGAAAAATATTCATAATATGGGAATCAGAGGAAACCTAGCAAAATTTATCCAAGAATTCCTATCCCACAGAACATTTAAAGTATGCTTAGGAAATACAACATCAGATCAACACACACAAGAAACAGGGGTACCACAGGGTAGCGTACTATCTGCCACCCTTTTTCTAATTAAAATCAACAGTATAATCGAAAATGTTAACATGGGATTCGAAAAAACACTATTTGTTGATGACTTTTCAATAACTTACTCATCACCAAATATGCCAACTATTGAAAGACAAATGCAACATTGCCTTAACAAAATAGACCTTTGGGTTAACCAAAATGGATTTAAAATGTCCAAAAGCAAAACCACATGTATCCACTTTTGTAGGAAACGAAAATACCACCTTGACCCACAGCTCAAACTAGATGGACAACCAATACCAGTAGTACAACACACCAAATTTCTAGGGATCATTTTAGACAACAAACTAAACTTCAAGGAGCACATTAACAAATTAAAACAAAAATGCTTAAAAGCAATAAATATCTTAAAAATAGTATCAAAACTAGATTGGGGAGCAGATCAAGCTACAATGCTCAAAATATATCGCTCACATATCAGATCCAAACTGGATTATGGTTGTGCCATATACAGCTCTACTTACAAATCCTACAAAAACAAACTACTAACAATACAGAATCAAAGTTTAAGACTCAGCCTGGGAGCCTACCGAACTTCTCCAATGGAAAGCCTTCATGTAGAAGCCCAAGAACTACCCCTGCACTTAAGATGGAAAAAACTAGCGTTACAATACGCAACAAAACTACAAACCAACCCCGAAAACCCAACATACAAAACTACCTTCAACTTACAATGTACAAACTCTTATTCAAGGAAACCAAAAAGTATACCCTCCTTTGGACACAGAATTAAAGAAATAATACATCAAATCAATGAAAACCCCGACAATATAATTACTCAGAAAACAAACGACAGACCCCCATGGACATTACACAAACCAGAAACCGACATAACACTTACTACTTACAAGAAAAACATTACAAATAATATAACAAACAGAAGCAACTTTGGAGAACTAAGAGAAAAATATGCAGAATACATAGAAATATACACCGATGGGTCTAAAACTATAAACGGAACAAGCGCAGCATGCACAGATGGACAAAATCAATATCAAATAAGACTGCCCAACGAGGCTTCAATATATACAGCCGAACTGCAGGCCATCAAAATAGCTCTCAAACACATCAAAGACATCAACGAACAAAATGTCATAATATATACAGACTCGCTATCCTGTATCATGGCCCTTGAAGTAAAATCTAAACATCCTTTTATCACAGAAATTATACAAGAATACAATGAAATAACCGAAAAAAACAATAAAAAAATTATAATAGCCTGGATACCAAGTCATGTCGGCATCCCAGGAAATGAAAAAGCAGACAAACTGGCTAAAGAAGCCACAAACCACCAAATGGAAAAAATTAAAATACCACACACAGACCTAAAAAGAAAAATCAACGAATATATAGAAAACATGTGGCAAGAGGAATGGAACAAATGCACTGCAAACAAATTGCATGAACATCAACCAATAATTAAAAACGAAAAACAAAAAATTTTTAAAGGAAGAAGAGAAGAAATTGTACTAAACCGAATAAGAATCGGACATACAAGATTAACTCATTCCTACCTAATCAAAGCGGAGGAAACACCAAATTGCACACTCTGCAATCAAAAACTAACAATTAAACATCTACTGACAGAATGTAGAAAACACAAACACACTCAGAAGAAATATTTTAAAACAACAAACATTAGAAAAGTGTTCCAGGAAGTGGAACCCCAACAAATCATAAACTATTTAAAAGAAACAAATGTATTCAAACTCCTATAAAGCAAACAAGTAAAATTCAGTTTAGAAAAACAAATCTCTTACAACTAAAACAATTTTTCAGAAAACCTAAAACATCTTGCTTCAAAAGATAAACTTTTTCAAGAAACTTAAAAAATTTTTACAAGAAACTGAAAATCTATTATACCAACAAAACTTTTTTGGCATTAAATGACTCTTAGAGGTTGAAATGCCGTTAAACAAATACACTCACTCACTCACTCACTCACTATATATATATATATATATATATATATATATATATACTAGCGGGGGTACCCGGCGTTGCCCGAGTGTTTGTTTCCGGGACGGGGGGAGTTTAAAAAATGTTATGGTAGGTAAGTAGGAAGGATCAAACCCGGAGTCATGAGTCATTAGGAAAATAAAGTGTGAAAAAAAAAACAAAAAAAAAAAAACATCTGCAACGTTAACAGTTCGGCCACCAAGAAAAGTCCATTCCAGTTGTTTAGGAAAAAAAAAAAAAACGACTACGGTAAGTGGGCGCGAACGTGAAAATATAATGTGAATTGTCCAGCACGCTAACCACTACGCCACAGAGCACTGCAGCTTAGTTTAGTGATTTTAAATAAATTCACATGAAAGAACTACGAAGCCAAACCGGTGTTCTCTTCTCAACTGTTCCTTGTGAACGATCCCCAAACGGTGTTAAGTGGTGGCAGGGGGAGGAGGAATTTATTAGAGAGAAAATATTTTACAACTTCCATTGATCTTAACCGATTTTGGCCGTGACTTCTCAGCAGAAAGAGTATATAAATCTAAGATTATCGAGGAATTTGAGAAATAATAAGCCTATAACACACCTCAGATATTGTTCTGCCGTTTGTGCATATTATATTTGCATGAAATATCTTGATTTTTAATCCTATTAATGTCAAAATCAGACGTGAAAAAATGAGTTCATTTTATTTATATAGAGAAGAGAAGAGAAGAGAAGAATAGAAGATAGAAGAAGAGAGAATAGAAGAAGAGAAGAGAAGATATATATATATATATATATATATATATATATATATATATATATATAGAGAGAGAGAGAGAGAGAGAATGAGAAGATATACTTATTAATCTTTATGTAAATACATGATGTAAAGCTCTTTATTTCTTTCTCTCTCTCTCTCTCTATATATATATATATATATATATACACACATATATCTATATATCTATAAAAGTAAACGTGTCTGTGTGTCTGTGTCTATGTTCATTTCCCTACGCAATAATTCTGTCAATTTTCAGTCTACAGACTCGAACATTTATAAATAGAGTACTGGGATTTAGGGAAAATCTTTGTGATCGTTTTTCGGCAAGAAATGTGGCTGTTAATAGGTTAAATTCAACGATTTGACCTTTGAGAACTCTACCAAACTCCTCCGACAATCTAGAGTTTAAACACTTTAAATTTTAGATAGGGGGTACTTTGACATGGATCTTACATAATAACTTTATTTGAACCCCAAACAATAAATGTTAAGGGCCCATAATAGGGGTTAAATTTAAAAT
>NC_136489.1:156654878-156694878 GCF_053919585.1 Euprymna scolopes | reverse complement strand
TGGAAATGCGATTTGATTGAGAGTAGGTGGAAGATGGCACGAGATTCAACATTCAATTCAATATTCAACGGCGTGATAATATGGTAGCCATATGGTCGATGTAACTATTAGTACTGTTTTTTATATTCTCCCAAGAGCTATTTGAACTGATAGATGACGTGGGTATGTTGGTACGTTCTAGTGATTTTAGATAAGGGGAAGTATTCTTTTTAATAACAATTTTTTATGTTTTTAATTTGTTATAGTAAATGATGAATCTAATGTAATTGCTGTCTACGGGGGCAACGTATCTATGAATGATGCTTTTTTTTTCTAGTGATTTCTTCTAACTTAAAATCCGGATGCATTTGATTGCATAGAAATAGTTTAATTTTATTGGACTTATGGCGCTGTAGGCGTTTGTGGTTAGTGGTGGCGTTCTTTAACTTGTTGAGGATAGATGTTATGTGTTGGTCAACGATATAATTCGGGAAACCCTTGTTGATTAGGACTTGGTTAATATATTTTTTAGTTCGATTAGTAGTATTCTTTTGTTTGAGGGGATAAGTTTTGCTCAGTTGCAGAGGTTTTTGACGCTCCTGTAATTAAGAAGTGGATAATAATATATAATATAATAATGTGTTATTATAGAATTTATAAGTCTACAATGATACATTAGAAATTATAGAATCAACCCACCTTCTTATTATATATTACGAAGAAAAAGTCGCAAACAAAAAATTAAATAAATAAATCAAATAAAAAATTAAAAAATGATAATGATAATGTCGTTCTACAATTTAGTCTATGCTATATATATAACTAGCAGGGCTACCCGGCGTTGCTCGGGACCGTATAAACAATGAAAAAACAAAAGCAGATATTGAACATATGTTTTATTCTTAGGGGAGACGAATCTTTCATCTCTATGTATTATTTGTTTTATCTACCCCCGGACTGGTATTGTTCATGTTTTATCCCTAGCATAGGTAATTTACAGCATGTATATGAAATTGTTTTACCTTAGGGAGAAGAGAACAGGTAATATACAACATAATGTGTCTATATTACATCCCTGGCAACGCCTAGAAACCAGCTAGAACATGTATTTCAGTCAATCTTTATTACATCCTGGGCTATGCCGGGAAACCAGCTAATCTCTATTTAGTGACTTGACCACCAAAATACCTCCCTAAGTGTGTCCTTTCTTTTGAACTTATTAGATATAGGTATCTAGAAATGTGTGTGAAATTTTGTTGAATGCATTGTTCACTATGATTTTCTTATTGTTCTACACAATATCAACTGTAGCGAAATAAAACAGTAAACTTAGTGTAGTGTTAGAATAAAGAGCAAAGGAAAAAATTAGAATCATATTCTGTAATTGCAAATCTAAATTTGCTAGCGTGTACCAGTATTTGCCAGGTTGTGGAAATTTGGAATTTATAACGTATGTAGTGGCCTTTTCCTAGATACCTATTGCTAAAAATTATACTTTCATTTTGTTAGAAAAATCTCTCTTCGGATGCCCTGCATCATCCAAAATAAAAACAAATATTTTTATAATTGTTTCAGTACATTGCTACACATTGTGAAATTTGTTGACGTTTGTAAAAAAAAATCATGAATGTGCTTATATTCCAAAAAAGAAAATATCAGTGCACAGTATTGAAAGTGTTTGAGATTCAAAAGTCTGTAACATTTCTACTAACTTCATAAGATGTCATGTGAGAAACTTAATTGAATATCAAGACATTATCTGAAGCGTTTTTATTTTGGTGTAACGTATGTGTTTACAGTGAACCGTAACTTTTAATAAACAGCTTGGTATGCAATGACATAGGCTAAGAATCTTAGACAAAATATATATAAATTGGAAAAATGTGTGAACAAATGAAAAAAAAATGATCCGCTCCACTTGATGACATCAAGCACAGTAATATTTTAGTGAAGAAAATATGAAATTGATGTTCAGTGATTAGTTTGGATGAATGAGAAAATGTAATTGTTTGATGCATAAAAAATAACTCATTTGCTGTATTTGATATTAAGCAGCAAAATATAGTGATTTGAATATTAAGGAAAACATCAAATCAGATTATATAAAAAAAAAGATGAAATTAGAAAATATATATTTTCTGTTTATGAGTTTTGCCAATCAAAATTTTGTGGCAGAAATTGGGTGATTACCATGCAATTTTATTTTGATAAAATTCTTAAATTATTTCAATGTTTATTATAATTTCTTATTAGTGACTTGTTATCATCAAAATCCGCCCCAAAGAGTG
The DNA here is from genome assembly GCF_053919585.1 of Euprymna scolopes. Lineage (NCBI taxonomy): Eukaryota > Metazoa > Mollusca > Cephalopoda > Sepiida > Sepiolidae > Euprymna > Euprymna scolopes. Next base: position 156,692,611 of record NC_136489.1, on the reverse strand, counting down.
TCCTTTCTTTTATTAGGTATCAGAATAGGTATCCAGATTTCTACTTCTATACAAATGTGATATTTCGGATCTGTAGATAAACAATTTGTTGCATATATAAGCTGAGAATTGTTCTCTCTCATTCTCTCTCTCACACACCCACACATTCTCACTTTTATAGATATAATAGATAAATTATGCTAGATATATTTCCATGTGTCTGAATAATCTATATACAAATTTTCAAATCTGTAGATAAAAAATTTGTTGAGTATATAGGTTGAGAATTGTTCTCTCTCTCTCTCTCTCCTCTCACGCATGCTCACTTTTATACATATAATAGATAGATTATGCTAGATATATTTCCATATGTCTGAATACACTATATAAAAATTTTCTAATCTGTAGATAAAAATTTGTTGAATATAAAGGGTGAGAATTGTTCTTACTCTCTCTCTCTCACACACAGACATATTCTCACTTTTATAGACATAATAGATAGATTATGCTAGATATATTTCCATATGTCTGAATACCCTATATACCAATTTTCAAATCTGTAGATAAAAAATTTGTTGAATATATAGGTTGAGAATTGTTCTCTCGCTCTGTCTCTCTCTCTCTTGCTACCTCACACACACACGCAAACATTCTCACTTTTATAGATATAATAGATAGATTATGCTAGATATATTTCCATATGTCTGAATACCCTATATACAAATTATCTAATCTGTAGATAAAAAATTTGTTGATTATATAGGTTGAGAATTGCTCTCTCTCTCACAGACACACACATTTTCACTTTTGTAGATATAATAGATAGATTATGCTAGATATATTTCCGTATGTATGAATACCCTTTATAACAAATTTAAAATCTGTAGATAAAAAATTTGTTGAATATATAGGTTAAGAATTGTTCTCTCTCTCTCTCTCTACCTCACACACACCCACACACACAAACATTCTGACTTTTATAGATATAATAGATAGATTATGCTAGATATATTCCATATGTCTGAATACCCTATATACAAATTTTCTAATCTGTAGATAAAAAATTTGTTGAATATTTTCAACCCTTATCCTCGAGTGGCGTCTGGGCCTTGATAAGTAGTAATGCGTATTTAGCAAAATATAAATATATATATATATAACAAATTTACTGAATTTCCATTACTAACGATTACTGTATTGTCCAATTGACTACTGCGCTTTTCAACCCTTATCCTCGAGTGGCCTCTGGGCCTTGAGAAGTAGTAATTACTAACGATTACTATATTGACCAATGGACTACTGCACTTTTTAACCCTTATCCTCGGGTGGCCTCTGGGCCTTATTGTCCAATTGACTACTGTGGACTTTTTAACTCTTATGCTCGAGTGGCCTCTGGGCCTTGATAAGTGGAAATGACCAAGTAACAAAAAATAGGTATATAACAAATTTACTGAATTTCCATTACTAACGATTACTATATTGTCCAATTGACTACTGTGCACTTTTCAATCCTTATCCTCGAGTGGCCTCTGGGCCTTGATAAATGGTAATGCGTATGTAACAAAGTATACATATATATAACAAATTTAGTGAATTTCCATTACTAACGATTACTATATTGTCCAATTGACTACTGCACTTTTAAACGCTTATCCTCGAGTGGCCTCTGGGCCTTGATAAGTGGTAATACCATCGAGTGGCCTCTGGGCCTTAATAAGTGGTTGTGCCTAAGTAACAAAAAATAGGTATATTACAAATATCCCGCATTTCCATTACAACCGACTACTACGGTGCACTTTTCAATCCTTATCCTCGAGTGGCCTGTGGGCTTTGATAAGTGGTAATGCGTATTTAACAAAATATTAATATATATATAACAAATTTACTGAATTTCCATTACTAACAATTACTATATTTTGTCCAATTGACTACTGCACTTTTCAACACTTATCCTCTAGTGGCCTCTGGGCCTTGATAAGTGGTAATGCCTATCTAAACAAAATATAAATATATATATAACAAATTTCCCGACTTTCCATTACTAACGATTACTATGTTGTCCAATTAACTACTGCCATTTTCAACCCTTATCCTCGGGTGGCCTCTGGGCCTTATTGTCCAATTGACTACTGTGCACATTTAACTCTTATCCTCGAGATGTATCTGGGCCTTGATAAGTGGAAATGCCTAAGTAACAAAAAAATAGATATATAACAAATTTCCCAAATTTGACTACTGTGCACTTTTCAACTCTTATCCTCGAGTGGCCTCTGGGCCTTGATAAGTGGTCATATATATTTTTTACATAATAAAAAAAAAGGTTGGAGTCGCTGAATAACTCATCCTCCCGTTAAAGCGGTTCCATCCTCTTTCCCCAATTTGACTACTGTGCACTTTTCAACTCTCGTCCTCGAGTGGACTATGGGCCTTGATAAGTGGTAATACATATTTTATGAAAAATATATATATATATATATATATATATATAACAAAATAGGTTGGAGTTGCTGAATAACTCATCCTCCTGTTAAAGCGGTTCCATCCTCTTTCCCAAATTTGACTACTGTGGACTTTTTAACTCTCATCCTCGAGTGGCCTATGGGCCTTGATAAGTGGTAATACATATTTTTTTATAAATATATATATATATATACCAAAACAGGTGTGAGTCGCTGAATAATTCATCCTTCTATTAAAGCGATTAAATCCTCTTTCCCAAATTTGACTACTGTGCACTTTTAAACTCTCATCCTCGTGTGGCCTATGGGCCTTGATAAGTGGTAATATATAGTTTGTACAAAATATATATATATATATATATATATATATATATATAACAAAATAGGTTGGAGTCGCTGAATCACTCATCCTCCCGTTAAAGCGGTTCCATCCTCTTTCCCGAATTTGACTAATGTGCACTTTTCAACTCTTATCCTCGAGTAGCCTATGGGCCTTGATAAGTGGTAATATATTTTTGTTATAAATATATATATATATATATATATATATATATATAAAAAATAGGTTGGAGTCGCTGAATAACTCATCCTCCCGTTAAAGCGGTTCCATCCTCTTTCCCGAATTTTACTACTATGCACTTTTCAACTCTCATCCTCGAGTGGCCTATTGTCCTTGATAAGTGGTAATATATATTTTTTAATAAAAGTATATATATATATATATATATATAAAAATAGGTTGGAGTTGCTGAATAACTCATCCTCCCGTTAAAGCGGTTCCATCCTCTTTCCCAGATTTGACTGCTGTGCACTTTTCAACTCTAATCCTCGAGTGTCCTATGGGCCTTGATAAGTAGTAATATATATTTTTTACAAAAATATATACATACATATATGTAACAAAATAGGTTGGAGTCACTGAATAATTCATCCTCCTCTTAAAGCGGTTCCGTCATCTTTGCCGAATTTGACTACTGTGCACTTTTAAACTTTCATCCTCGAGTGGCCTATAGGCCTTGATAAGTGGTAATAGTTTGTACAATAGTTTGTACAATATATATATCTATATATATATATTACAAAATAGGTAAGAGAGAGAGAAGAGGGTGAGAGAGAGAGAAGAGAAAGAGGTAGAGAGAGAAGAGGGTGAGAGAGAGCAGAGAAGAGGGTGAGAGAGAGCAGAGAAAGAGGGTGAGAGAGAAAGAGGGTGAGAGAAGTGAAAGAGGTAGAGAGAGAAGAGGGTAAGAGAGAAAGAGGGTGAGAGAGAGAAGAGGGTGAGAGAGAGAGAGGTAGTGAGAGAGAGAGATAAGAGAAAGAGGTAGAGAGAGAGAGAGAAGAGGGTAAGACAGAGAGAGAGAGGGGTAGTGAGAGAGAGAGATAAGAGAAAGAGGTAGAGAGAGAGAGAGAAGAGGGTGAGGGAGAAAGAAGAGGGTGAGAGAGAGCAGAGGGAGAGAGAGAGAAGAGAAATAGGTAGAGAGAGAGAGATGAAGGTGAGAGAGAGCAGGGAAAGAGGGTGATAGAGAAGAGAAAGAGGTAGAGAGAGAGAGAGAGAAGGATGAGAGAGAGCAGAAAAAGAGGGTGAGAGAGAGAGAAAGAGGGTCAGAGAGAGAGAGAAGAGAAAAAGGTGTACACAGAGAGTGAGAGAGAGAAGAGGGTAAGAGAGAGAGAGAGAAGAGGTTGAGAGAGAGAGAGAGATAAGAGAAAGAGGTAGAGAGAGAGAAGCGGGTGAGAGAGAGAAGAGGGTGCGAGAGAGAAGAGAAAGAGGTAGAGAGAGAGAAGCGGGTGAGAGAGAGAGAAGAGGGTGCGAGAGAGAAGAGAAAAAGGTAGAGAGAGAGAAGAGGGTGAGAGAGAGAGAAAGAGGATGAGAGAGAGAAGAGAAAGAGAGAGAGAGAAGAGGGTGATAGAGAAAGAGAGTGAGAGAGAGAAGAGAAAGAGAGAGAGAGAGAGAGAAAGAGGGTGAGAGAAGAGGGTAAATGTGCATCTTTTTTTATAGTAGGTAATGCTTGGGAGACTGTGCACATTGCCTCCTCCCCCCTCCCCCCTATAAACGCGGTTCCATTCATAAGAAAACAAACTCGTATAAAAGTAATTTTCGTGTATTTAAGCGGCCTTATACTGATAGCCACCCCTCCCCCTTCCAGTTTAACAGAGTTAGGAGGTAAAAACAAAATGGCTAAAGCCTTGTTTACATGGTAAACTATAGCAAAGAGCATAGTCATCTTTGTTCGCCGGTAAAAAACTTCAAGCAAAAATAAAAACATTTTCCCTACGTCAATTTTTATGTAATTTTGGGATTCTTCTTTTTGAAGTGCGATAAATCCGTTGGTAATAACGGTTCGACTCTTAAACTAATATTTAACTGTGTTATAGTATCAATGATACTCCTCGCAGGCAGCTTTGATGTACGTCAGAGGCTCAGCGTAGCCGACATTTTACTGAGCTGACGTCACGTCACGTGACAGCTAATGAATAATGTTAAAATGACAGGTTTTTTGGGGGGCCCCCCTGGGAGAAAAATGATCAGTTAACCCCCTTCTAGTTGTCCGTTTGACGTGAAATTTCGATATTTGTCATCCGGGTGATCAAGGTGCAATATGCTACCTAATTTGTCAACTTTGGTTGTGTCTGTCAAAAGTTTTAGCGTTACAAACAAACATACATACATACATACATACACACCGATTTTTGCCTTTTATATATATAGACTAGCAGGGCTACCCGGCGTTGCTCGGGACCGTATAAACAATGAAAAAACAAAAGCAGATATTGAACATATGTTTTATTCTTAGGGGAGAGGAATCTTTCATCTCTATGTATTATTTGTTTTATCTACCCCCGGACTGGTATTGTTCATGTTTTATCCCTAGCATAGGTAATTTACAGCATGTATATGAAATTGTTTTACCTTAGGGAGAAGAGAACAGGTAATATACAACATAATGTGTCTATATTACATCCCTGGCAACGCCTAGAAACCAGCTAGAACATGTATTTCAGTCAATGTTTATTACATCCTGGGCTATGCCGGGAAACCAGCTAATCTCTATTTAGTGACTTGACCACCAAAATACCTCCCTAAGTGTGTCCTTTCTTTTGAACTTATTAGATATAGGTATCTAGAAATGTGTGTGAAATTTTGTTGAATGCATTGTTCACTATGATTTTCTTATTGTTCTACACAATATCAACTGCAGCGAAATAAAGCAGTAAACTTAGTGTAGTGTTAGAATAAAGAGCAAAGGAAAAAATTAGAATCATATTCTGTAATTGCAAATCTAAATTTGCTAGCGTGTACCAGTATTTGCCAGGTTGTGGAAATTTGGAATTTATAACGTATGTAGTGGCCTTTTCCTAGATACCTATTGCTAAAAATTATACTTTCATTTTGTTAGAAAAATCTCTCTTCGGATGCCCTGCATCATCCAAAATAAAAACAAATATTTTTATAATTGTTTCAGTACATTGCTACACATTGTGAAATTTGTTGACGTTTGTAAAAAAAAATCATGAATGTGCTTATATTCCAAAAAAGAAAATATCAGTGCACAGTATTGAAAGTGTTCGAGATTCAAAAGTCTGTAACATTTCTACTAACTTCATAAGATGTCATGTGAGAAACTGAATTGAATATCAAGACATTATCTGAAGCGTTTTTATTTTGGTATAACGTATGTGTTTACAGTGAACCGTAACTTTTAATAAACAGCTTGGTATGCAATGACATAGGCTAAGAATCTTAGACAAAATATATATAAATTGGAAAAATGTGTGAACAAATGAAAAAAAAAAATGATCCGCTCCACTTGATGACATCAAGCACAGTAATATTTTAGTGAAGAAAATATGAAATTGATGTTCAGTGATTAGTTTGGATGAATGAGAAAATGTAATTGTTTGATGCATAAAAAATAACTCATTTGCTGTATTTGATATTAAGCAGCAAAATATAGTGATTTGAATATTAAGGAAAACATCAAATCAGATTATGTAAAAAAAAAAGATGAAATTAGAAAATATATATTTTCTGTTTATGAGTTTTGCCAATCAAAATTTTGTGGCAGAAATTGGGTGATTACCATGCAATTTTATTTTGATAAAATTCTTAAATTATTTCAATGTTTATTATAATTTCTTAGTAGTGACTTGTTATCATCAAAATCCGCCCCAAAGAGTGTCCTTTCTTTTATTAGGTATCAGAATAGGTATCCAGATTTCTACTTCTATACAAATGTGATATTTCGGATCTGTAGATAAACAATTTGTTGCATATATAAGCTGAGAATTGTTCTCTCTCATTCTCTCTCTCACACACCCACACATTCTCACTTTTATAGATATAATAGATAAATGATGCTAGATATATTTCCATATGTCTGAATGATCTATATACAAATTTTCAAATCTGTAGATAAAAAATTTGTTGAGTATATAGGTTGAGAATTGTTCTCTCTCTCTCTCTCTCCTCTCACACATGCTCACTTTTATAGATATAATAGATAGATTATGCTAGATATATTTCCATATGTCTGAATACACTATATAAAAATTTTCTAATCTGTAGATAAAAATTTGTTGAATATAAAGGGTGAGAATTGTTCTTACTCTCTCTCTCTCTCTCACACACAGACATATTCTCACTTTTATAGACATAATAGATAGATTATGCTAGATATATTTCCATATGTCTGAATACCTTATATACCAATTTTCAAATCTGTAGATAAAAAATTTGTTGAATATATAGGTTGAGAATTGTTCTCTCGCTCTGTCTCTCTCTCTCTTGCTACCTCACACACACACACACGCAAACATTCTCACTTTTATAGATATAATAGATAGATTATGCTAGATATATTTCCATATGTCTGAATACCCTATATACAAATTATCTAATCTGTAGATAAAAAATTTGTTGAGTATATAGGTTGAGAATTGCTCTCTCTCTCACAGACACACACATTTTCACTTTTGTAGATATAATAGATAGATTATGCTAGATATATTTCCATATGTATGAATACCCTTTATAACAAATTTAAAATCTGTAGATAAAAAATTTGTTGAATATATAGGTTAAGAATTGTTCTCTCTCTCTCTCTCTCTACCTCACACACACCCACACACACAAACATTCTGACTTTTATAGATATAATAGATAGATTATGCTAGATATATTCCATATGTCTGGATACCCTATATACAAATTTTCTAATCTGTAGATAAAAAATTTGTTGAATATTTTCAACCCTTATCCTCGAGTGGCGTCTGGGCCTTGATAAGTAGTAATGCGTATTTAGCAAAATATAAATATATATATATATAACAAATTTACTGAATTTCCATTACTAACGATTACTGTATTGTCCAATTGACTACTGCGCTTTTCAACCCTTATCCTCGAGTGGCCTCTGGGCCTTGAGAAGTAGTAATTACTAACGATTACTATATTGACCAATTGACTACTGCACTTTTTAACCCTTATCCTCGGGTGGCCTCTGGGCCTTATTGTCCAATTGACTACTGTGGACTTTTTAACTCTTATGCTCGAGTGGCCTCTGGGCCTTGATAAGTGGAAATGACTAAGTAACAAAAAATAGGTATATAACAAATTTACTGAATTTCCATTACTAACGATTACTATATTGTCCAATTGACTACTGTGCACTTTTCAATCCTTATCCTCGAGTGGCCTCTGGGCCTTGATAAATGGTAATGCGTATGTAACAAAATATACATATATATAACAAATTTACTGAATTTCCATTACTAACGATTACTATATTGTCCAATTGACTACTGCACTTTTAAACGCTTATCCTCGAGTGGCCTCTGGGCCTTGATAAGTGGTAATACCATCGAGTGGCCTCTGGGCCTTAATAAGTGGTTGTGCCTAAGTAACAAAAAATAGGTATATTACAAATATCCTGCATTTCCATTACAACCGACTACTACGGTGCACTTTTCAATCCTTATCCTCGAGTGGCCTGTGGGCTTTGATAAGTGGTAATGCGTATTTAACAAAATATTAATATATATATAACAAATTTACTGAATTTCCATTACTAACAATTACTATATTTTGTCCAATTGACTACTGCACTTTTCAACACTTATCCTCTAGTGGCCTCTGGGCCTTGATAAGTGGTAATGCCTATATAAACAAAATATAAATATATATATAACAAATTTCCCGACTTTCCATTACTAAGTATTACTATGTTGTCCAATTAACTACTGCCATTTTCAACCCTTATCCTCGGGTGGCCTCTGGGCCTTATTGTCCAATTGACTACTGTGCACATTTAACTCTTATCCTCGAGATGTATCTGGGCCTTGATAAGTGGAAATGCCTAAGTAACAAAAAAATAGATATATAACAAATTTCCCGAATTTGACTACTGTGCACTTTTCAACTCTTATCCTCGAGTGGCCTCTGGGCCTTGATAAGTGGTCATATATATTTTTTACAAAATAACAAAATAGGTTGGAGTCGCTGAATAACTCATCCTCCCGTTAAAGCGGTTCCATCCTCTTTCCCCAATTTGACTACTGTGCACTTTTCAACTCTCGTCCTCGAGTGGACTATGGGCCTTGATAAGTGGTAATACATATTTTATGAAAAATATATCTATATATATATATATATATATATATATATATATATATATATATATATATATATATATAACAAAATAGGTTGGAGTTGCTGAATAACTCATCCTCCTGTTAAAGCGGTTCCATCCTCTTTCCCAAATTTGACTACTGTGGACTTTTTAACTCTCATCCTCGAGTGGCCTATGGGCCTTGATAAGTGGTAATACATATTTTTTTATAAATATATATATATATATACCAAAACAGGTGTGAGTCGCTGAATAATTCATCCTCCTATTAAAGCGATTAAATCCTCTTTCCCAAATTTGACTACTGTGCACTTTTAAACTCTCATCCTCGTGTGGCCTCTGGGCCTTGATAAGTGGTAATATATAGTTTGTACAAAAATATATATATATATATATATATATATATATATATATATATATATATATATAACAAAATAGGTTGGAGTGGCTGAATAACTCATCCTCCCGTTAAAGAGGTTCCATCCTCTTTCCCGAATTTGACTACTGTCCACTTTTCAACTCTCATCCTCGAGTAGCCTAATGGCCTTGATAAGTGGTAATATATATTTTTTAGTAAATATAGATATAAATATATATATAACAAAATAGGTTGGAGTCGCTGAATAACTCATCCTCCCGTTAAAACTGTTCCATCCTCTTTCCCGAATTTGATTACTGTGCACTTTTCAACTCTTATCCTCGAGTAGCCTATGGGCCTTGATAAGTGGTAATATATTTTTGTTATAAATATAGATATATATATATATATATAAAAAATAGGTTGGAGTCGCTGAATAACTCATCCTCCCGTTAAAGCCATTCCATCCTCTTTCCCGAATTTTACTACTATGCACTTTTCAACTCTCATCCTCGAGTGGCCTATTGTCCTTGATAAGTGGTAATATATATTTTTTAATAAAAGTATATATATATATATATATAACAAAATAGGTTGGAGTCGCTGAATAACTCATCCTCTCGTTAAAGCGGTTCCATCCTCTTTACCGTATTTTTTATACAGTGCACTATTCAACTCTCATCCTCGAGTGGCCTATTTTCCTTGATAAGTGGTAATATATATTTTTTAATAAATATAGATATAAATATATATATAAAAAAATAGGTTGGAGTCGCTGAATAACTCATCCTCCCGTGAAAGCGGTTCCATCCTCTTTCCCGAATTTGACTACTGTGCACTTTTCAACTCTAATCCTCGAGTGTCCTATGGGCCTTGATAAGTAGTAATATATATTTTGTAAAAAATATATACATACATATATATAACAAAATAGGTTGGAGTCACTGAATAATTCATCCTCCTCTTAAAGCGGTTCCATCATCTTTCCCGAATTTGATTACTGTGCACTTTTCAACTCTTATCCTCGAGTAGCCTATGGGCCTTGATAAGTGGTAATATATTTTTGTTATAAATATAGATATATATATATATATATAAAAAATAGGTTGGAGTCGCTGTATAACTCATCCTCCCGTTAAAGCGGTTCCATCCTCTTTCCCAAATTTTACTACTATGCACTTTTCAACTCTCATCCTCGAGTGGCCTATTGTCCTTGATAAGTGGTAATATATATTTTTTAATAAAAGTATATATATATATATATATATAACAAAATAGGTTGGAGTCGCTGAATAACTCATCCTCTCGTTAAAGCGGTTCCATCCTCTTTACCGTATTTTTTATACAGTGCACTTTTCAACTCTAATCCTCGAGTGTCCTATGGGCCTTGATAAGTAGTAATATATATTTTTTACAAAATATATACATACATATATATAACAAAATAGGTTGGAGTCACTGAATAATTCATCCTCCTCTTAAAGCGGTTCCATCATCTTTGCCGAATTTGACTACTGTGCACTTTTAAACTCTCATCCTCGTGTGGCCTATGGGCCTTGATAAGTGGTAATATATATTTAAAAATAAATATAGATATAAATATATATATACCAAAATAGGTTGGAGTCGCTGAATATCTCATCCTCCCGTTAAAGCGGTTCCATCCTCTTTCCCAGATTTGACTACTGTGCACTTTTCAACTCTAATCCTCGAGTGTCCTATGGGCCTTGATAAGTAGTAATATATATTTTTTACAAAATATATACATACATATATGTAACAAAATAGGTTGGAGTCACTGAATAATTCATCCTCCTCTTAAAGCGGTTCCATCATCTTTCCCAGTTTGACTGCTGTGCACTTTTCAACTCTAATCCTCGAGTGTCCTATGGGCCTTGATAAGTAGTAATATATATTTTTTACAAAATATATACATACATATATGTAACAAAATAGGTTGGAGTCACTGAATAATTCATCCTCCTCTTAAAGCGGTTCCATCATCTTTGCCGAATTTGACTACTGTGCACTTTTAAACTCTCATCCTCGAGTGGCCTATAGGCCTTGATAAGTGGTAATATATAGTTTGTACAATATATATATATATATATATATATATATATATATATATATATATATATATTACAAAATAGGTTGGTGTCGCTGAATAACTCATGCTCCCGTTAAAGTTGTTCCATCCTCTTTCCCAAATTTGACTACTGTGACCTTTTGAACTGTCATCCTCGAGTTGCCTATTGGCCTTGATAAGTGCTAATATAGAGAGAAGAGAAACGGGGTGAGAGAGAGAGAAGATAAAGAGGGCGAGAGAGAGACAGAAGAGAATGAGGGGAGAGAGAGAGAGAAGAGAAAGACGGTGTGAGAGAGAGAAGAGAAAGGGGGTGAGAGAGAGAGAAGAGAAAGAGGTAGACAGGGAGAGAGAAGAGGGTAAGAGTGAGTTGAGAATGAGGGTGAAAGAGAGAGAGAAGAGAAAGAGGGTGAGAGAGAGAGAAAAGAAAGACGGCGAGAGAGAGAGAAAAGAGAAGAGAAGAGAAAGAGGGTAAGAGAGAGAGAAGAGGGTGAGAGAGAGCAGAGAAGAGGGTGAGAGAGAGCAGAGAAAGAGGGTGAGAGAGAAAGAGGGTGAGAGAAGTGAAAGAGGTAGAGAGAGAAGAGGGTAAGAGAGAAAGAGGGTGAGAGAGAGAAGAGGGTGAGAGAGAGAAGAGGGTGAGAGAGAGAGAGGTAGTGAGAGAGAGAGATAAGAGAAAGAGGTAGAGAGAGAGAGAAGAGGGTAAGACAGAGAGAGAGAGAGGGGTAGTGAGAGAGAGAGATAAGAGAAAGAGGTAGAGAGAGAGAGAGAGAGAAGAGGGTGAGGGAGAAAGAAGAGGGTGAGAGAGAGCAGAGGGAGAGAGAGAGAGAAGAGAAATAGGTAGAGAGAGAGAGATGAAGGTGAGAGAGAGCAGGGAAAGAGGGTGATAGAGAAGAGAAAGAGGTAGAGAGAGAGAGAGAGAGAAGGGTGAGAGAGAGCAGAAAAAGAGGGTGAGAGAGAGAGAAAGAGGGTCAGAGAGAGAGAGAAGAGAAAAAGGTGTACACAGAGAGTGAGAGAGAGAAGAGGGTAAGAGAGAGAGAGAGAAGAGGTTGAGAGAGAGAGAGAGATAAGAGAAAGAGGTAGAGAGAGAGAAGCGGGTGAGAGAGAGAGAAGAGGGTGCGAGAGAGAAGAGAAAGAGGTAGAGAGAGAGAAGCGGGTGAGAGAGAGAGAAGAGGGTGCGAGAGAGAAGAGAAAAAGGTAGAGAGAGAGAAGAGGGTGAGAGAGAGAGAAAGAGGATGAGAGAGAGAAGAGAAAGAGAGAGAGAGAAGAGGGTGATAGAGAAAGAGAGTGAGAGAGAGAAGAGAAAGAGAGAGAGAGAGAAAGAGGGTGAGAGAAGAGGGTAAATGTGCATCTTTTTTTATAGTAGGTAATGCTTGGGAGACTGTGCACATTGCCTCCTCCCCCCTCCCCCCTACAAAAGCGGTTCCATTCATAAGAAAACAAACTCGTATAAAAGTAATTTTCGTGTATTTAAGCGGCCTCATACTGATAGCCACCCCCCCTTCCAGAGAGAGAGAAATATGGTGATAGAGAGAGTTAGGAAAGGTGTAGAGATAGAAGAGAGTGAGAGAGAGAGAGAAAGACGGCGAGAGAGAGAGAGAAAGACGGCGAGAGAGAGAGAGAAAGACGGCGAGAGAGAGAGAGAGAGAAAGAGAGAGAGAAGGGAAAGAGGGTGAGAGAGAGAGTAGATAAAGAGGGTGAGAGAGAGAAAGAGAAGAGAAAAAGGTCTAGAGAGAGAGAGAGAAGAGAGTGAGAGAGAGAGAGAGAGAAATATGGTGAGTCGAGTTGATCCTCTCTCTCTCTCACTCTCTTCTCTCTCTCTCTCTCTCTCTCTAGACCTTTTTCTCTTCTCTTTCTCTCTCTCACCCTCTTTATCTACTCTCTCTCTCACCCTCTTTCCCTTCTCTCTCTCTCTCTCTCTCTCTCGCCGTCTTTAGAGAGAAGAGAAACAGGGCGAGAGAGAGAGAGAAGATAAGAGAAGGGAAAGAGGGTGAGAGAGAGAGAGTAGATAAAGAGGGTGAGAGTGAGAAAGAGAAGAGAAAGAGGTCTAGAGAGAGAGAGAGAGAAGAGAGTGAGAGAGAGAGAGAAATATGGTGATAGAGAGTTAGGAAAGGTGTAGAGATAGAAGAGAGTGAGAGAGAGAGAGAGAAAGACGGCGAGAGAGAGAGAGAAAGACGGCGAGAGAGAGAGAGAGAGAGAGAGAAAGACGGCGAAAGAGAGAGAGAGAGAGAGAAAGACGGCGAGAGAGAGAGAGAGAAAGTGGAAAATGTGCAAGCGACCTAATTTTCGTTTACATAAGCGGCCTGATACTGATACCCCCCCTCCCCCTTCAAGTTAACAGAGTTAGAATGTATAAACAAAATGGCTAATCTTTGTTTACATGTAAATTACAAAGAGCAAAGTCATCTTCGCCGGCAAAAAACTTCGAGCAAAAATAAAAACATTTTCCCTACGTCAATTTTCGTGTAATTTTGTTTTTTTTTTTTTTTTTGGAGTGCGATAATTACGTTGGTAATAACGGTTCGAGTCGAAAACTAATATTTAACTGTGTTATAGTATCAATTTCTCCTCCGAAGGCAGTTTTAACGTACCTCAGCTGCAGCCGACATTTTACTGAGCTGACGTCACGTCACGTGACACTTAATGAATAACGTTATAATGACAGGATTTTTGGGACCCCCCCTGGGAGAAAAATGATAAGTTCACCCCCTTGTAATTGTCCGAAATTTTGATATTTGTCATGCGGGTGATCAAGGTGCAATATGATACATAATTTGTCAACTTTGGTTGTGTCTGTCAAAAGTTTGAGCTGACGTCACGTCATGTGACACGTATTGAATAACATTGGATCATTCAAGAATTACGTAATAAAAAGCATTACAATGACAGTTTTTTTTGGGCCCCCCTTGGAGATAACTGATACGTTTACCCCTTTCTCCTCGTCCGTTTGACGTGAAATTTCGATATTTGTCATCCGGGATAGGGGGCTTCGATATGATACCAAATTTATCAAGTCTAGTTGTGTCTTTCAAAAGTTTTAGCGTTACAAACAAACATACAAACTCACAGACGTTTGCCTTTTATATATATAGAAGACTAGCAGGGCTACCCGGCGTTGCTCGGGACCGTATAAACAATGAAAAAACAAAAGCAGATATTGAATATATGTTTTATTCTTAGGGGAGAGGAATCTTTCATCTCTATGTATTATTTGTTTTATCTACCCTAGGACTGGTATTGTTCATGTTTTATCCCTAGCGTAGGTAATTTACAGCATGTATATGAAATTGTTTTACCTTAGGGAGAAGAGAACAGGTAATATACAACATAATGTGTCTATATTACATCCCTGGCAACGCCTAGAAACCAGCTAGAACATGTATTTCAATCAATCTTTATTACATCCTGGGCTATGCCGGGAAACCAGCTAATCTCTATTTAGTGACTTGACCACCAAAATACCTCCCTAAGTGTGTCCTTTCTTTTGAACTTATTAGATATAGGTATCTAGAAATGTGTGTGAAATTTTGTTGAATGCATTGTTCACTATGATTTTCTTATTGTTCTACACAATATCAACTGTAGCGAAATAACACAGTAAACTTAGTGTAGTGTTAGAATAAAGAGCAAAGGAAAAAATTAGAATCATATTCTGTAATTGCAAATCTAAATTTGCTAGCGTGTACCAGTATTTGCCAGGTTGTGGAAATTTGGAATTTATAACATATGTAGTGGCCTTTTCCTAGATACCTATTTTTATAATTGTTTCAGTACATTGCTACAAAATGTGACATTTGTTGGCGTTTGTAAAAAAAATCATGAATGTGCTTATATTCAAAAAAAGAAAATATCAGTGCACAGTATTGAAAGTGTTTGAGATTCAAAAGTCTGTAACATTTCTACTAACTTCATAAGATGTCATGTGAGAAACTTAATTGAATATCAAGACATTATCTGAAGCGTTTTTATTTTGGTGTAACGTATGTGTTTACAGTGAACCTTAACTTTTAATAAACAGATTGGTATGCAATGACATAGGCTAGGAATCTTAGACAAAATATATATAAATTGGAAAAATGTGTGAACAAATGAAAAAAAATGATCCGCTCTACTTGATTACATCAAGCACAGTAATATTTTAGTGAAGAAAATATGAAATTGATGTTCAGTGATTAGTTTGGATGAATGAGAAAATGTAATTGTTTGATGCATAAAAAATAACTCATTTGCTGTATTTGATATTAAGCAGCAAAAAAATAGTGATTTGAATATTTAGGAAAACATCAAATCAGATTATGTAAAAAAAAAAGATGAAATTAGAAAATATATATTTTCTGTTTATGAGTTTTGCCAATTAAAATTTTGTGGCAGAAATTGGGTGATTACCATGCAATTTTATTTTGGTAAAATTCTTAAATTATTTCAATGTTTATTATAATTTCTTATTAGTGACTTGTTATCATCAAAATCCGCCCCAAAGAGTGTCCTTTCTTTTATTAGGTATCAGAATAGGTATCCAGATTTCTACTTCTATACAAATATGATATTGTAGTACAGTAAATGTCAAATTGTTTTTCAAGTATTAGTTTGTAACGTTTGTACTGACTTCATCAGATGTCATGTAAGAAACTGAATTCTATGTAAGAAGACTTTATCTTAAGTGTTTTTATTTTGGTATATCATGTGTGATTACACTGTAGTAATTGCACTGAAAGCATGTTAACTACAAATGACAAAAGTTAAATCAATTTCTGATTCAGCTACACAATATAAACTAAAGGAAATCAAATTTGCAAAATAAAAGCAATATGTAGTTATGGGTTAGTTTGGAGTTAGAATAAAAAGCCAACAAAACAGTTAGTTTGTATTGTGTAGATTGGTCATTTCTGATAGTATTGAGAGTCGTCAATGAAAATCTTAATTTCTGACAAAATACTGAAAGTTTCTTGGATACCCATTCGTAAAAAGTACCTTTTTTGGAAAAAAAAACAAAAAAAAAAAACACTCCCCGGATCACCTTCACCACCTTAAAAAAAATAACTTTATTCTTCAAAAAATGTGCACATTGTTAGTGTAAAAAACAGATTCGCACCACTTGATGAAATCAAGCATAGTAATATTTTATTAAAGAAAATATGAAATTGATTTTCAATAATTAGTTTGAATGAATATCAGAAAATGTAATTGTTTGATGCATAAGAAAGAACTCATCTGCTGAATTTGATATTAAGCAGCAAAATATTTCAAAACATAAAAATGTGAAACATAACATGAATACTCTCCATTGTCACTTGAAAACATTGACCTTGGTAGGAAGTTTATTAGATACTGAAATTGTGGTCTTGGTATGGTGTGCTTAATATTATTGTATGCAAAATTTAAAAACACAAAAAAGGGTACAATCAATATTGAAAAAGTAACATCTGTCACAGAAAATAGTAATTTATAAATGTCAAAAGAAATATTATTCTGTACTTAAAATGTTAAACTTACTGTTAACAATAATTTAAAATGGTGATCAGGATGAGTCCAACAACTTAGTCCTTGAGCTTTCTTATTGGTCATAGTAAAAAGAAATTGTAGTCTTTCAAGTTTGTTGGTCGCATTGGGATTCTTGGAATGTATCAACAGATTCCTGCATATGAATCTTTGTTAATTCCACACAATACAAAATATATATACAAAACAAAGTAAAGCAAAGTATAGGGTTAGTTGTGTCCTCTAATTATCAACCAAGTATATGTATTGATAAAAAGATAAAAGCAATGGAAATGTTTATTACAATGTATCAATATTAAATTTTTATCATGAACAACAAATCGAAATAATGATAGATATTTTGTGCTTATACGAAACTGGAATCAAGGATTGTCACCTGTGATTTTATATATGTCAATAGTGCATGCCACTACAAATGATATTAGCCAAATTAAGTTTTGTTTATTTCACCCATTATAAAATATATACACAAAATGCAGTAAACAAAGTTTAGGTTTAGTCAATGATAAGTTTAGGTTCGAGAAATAAGCAAAGAAAAGAAAAAAAGATACATTTGTTTATAGTGTGTAAATTGTAAGTTTGTAAATATTTAAAACTATCCACACTGGTATGTGGAAATTCTAGATACCTATTGTTATAAAGTTCCAATTCATGTTTGATATATCACTCTACATGTTCCCTGTTGCACCCCAAAGATGTAAATGATTATCGAGAAAGTGAAATGAAACAGTATTTGAAATAAAATAGAAACAAATGCTGATGTTTACTATATAAAACACTGTGTTCAATGGAATTGAGCCTTATACAATATTGGTGGAATAAAAAAATCCATTTTTTTAATTCAATTTAAGAAATGAGCAAAAATTTGATATTTAAAATATTTGGCATGAAGAAAAAGAAATATAAGATAAAAGGTGATAAAGCAGTAAGAATCATATGCTGAATTCAATTAAAAACAAATATGATTGTCAAAGAAATATCATGAAAATTTTGTAAGTGAAAAAAATTATTTTTTGATATATTTGGTTTCGAAGTATTAAGAAACATGTACAACTTCATTTTAAAGACAAAACGAAAACTGTACTAATGATACTGACAATGGTGAAAGGAAATTGGAAAAAAATGTATCAGAGGTAAAATGTTGGTCACATATACGTTTGTGTGGTATGCATGAAACACGTGTAGAAAATTATATTTTCTGATGCTGAAAGTAAGAAGAGAAACATTGTTAAAAAATGATCTAAAAGGCAATAGTAAAATCCTCATTTTTAGTGTGGGATATGTTGTTTGTTTCAATTGAGAAAGGAAACTTTAATTTATACAATTCGATGTTATAGATCACAAGTTTTATTACAATAAACATTGTGTTCTTTAATTATCAACCAAGTATATTTATTGATAAAAAGAGAATGTAATGGACATGTTTATTATAATTTATCAATATTAAATTGTTATCATGAGAAACCAATGGAAAGCGTGAATGTTATTTGGTGTTTTTAAAAAACAGCTACCAATGATTGTAACCAGTGATATTTGTGTATGCTAACAGTGCAAATGTGGTGGTGAAATGAATTTTTGTTTATTCTTCACAATATAAAATATATACACAAAACTAAAACATAATTTACGGTTAGTTAATGATAAGTTTAGGTTAGAGAATTAAGCAAAATTATAGATACCTATTGTTATAAAGCACCAATTCATGTTTGGTATATCAATCTACATGTTCCTTGTAGCACCCCAGAGGGGTAAATGAGTGTCAACAAAATGAAATAAAACATAGTATTTGAAATAAAATGAAAAAGTGCTTGAAAAGTGAAATATGCTGATGTTTACTATCTAAAACATTGCGTTCAATGCAATTGAAACTTATACTATATTGGTGGACTAAGAATTAAAGAAATAAAATTTAAGAAATTAGCAAAAAATTGATATATAAAATATTTGGCATGAAGAAAAACAAATATAAGACAAAAGGGGAAAAAGCAGTAACAATCATGTGCTGAAGTTCATTGAAAATAAATCGTTTGTCAAAGAAATATAATGAAAATTCTCAGAGTGAAAAAAAATGGGATTTTTACAAATCTGGTTTCCAAGTAATAGGAAACATGTACAGCTTCATTTTAACGACAAAATGTAAACTGTAGTAATGGTAATGAGAATGTTGAAGGAAATTGGCAAAAAATTGTTAGTCAAATGTTGATCAAATATTATAAGTTTGTGTGATATGCATGAAACGTTTAGAATATGATCTGCTCTCATGCTGAAAGCAAGTAGAGAAACATTGTGAAAAAATGATGTAAAGCTAAGCTAAGCAAACGACCAGTGAATGGAAATGTTTATTATAATGTATCAAGATGAACATATTATCATGAAAAAGCAAATCGAAATAGTGATAGTTATTTGGTGCTTATACGAAACAGGTATCAAGTATTGTCACCAGTGATTTTATTGATGTTAACAGTGCATGTCACTAAAAATAATGATGGTAGCGAAATTAAGTTTTGTTAATTCTACCCAATATAAAATATATACGCAAAACAAAGTAAACAAAGTTACGGGTTAGTTAATGATAAGTTTAGGTTCGAGAAATAAGCAAAGGAAAAGAAAAAAAAGGTACATGTGTTTATATTGTGTAAAATGTTAGTCTGTAAATATTTCAAACTATCAACACTGGTATGTGTAAATCCTAGATACCTATTGTCATAAAGTACCACTTCTTGTTTGATATATCACTCTACATGTTCCCTGCAGCATCCCAGAGAGTTAAATGAGTGTCCACAAAATGAAATAAAACATAGTACTGGAAATAAAATAAAATAAGAATATGTCTGAAAAGAAATAAATGCTGTTTACTATATAAAAAGTTGTTTTCAAGTGTCAAATGGAATTGAATCTTATACAATGTTGGTGGATTATGAAATTGCATGAATGAAATAACATTGGAGAAATAAGAAAAAAGTTTATATATACAATATTTACAAATGTAAGATAAAAGGTGAAGAATGGCCAAATCCGAGATCTATAAATCGTAAATTTTCAAAGTGAAAACAGATATTTTTTTTTTTTTAGATCTGCTTTCCAAGTAATAGTAACCATGTACAGCTTCATTTTAAATGAAAACTGTACTAATGATAATGTTTATGGTGAAAGGAAAGTGGAAAAAAATTAAAAATGTCAGAGGTAAAATGTTTGTGTGGTATGCATTAAACACGTGTAGAAAATGATCTCATGCTGAAAGTAAGAGAAACATAGCTAAAAAATTATGTAAACGCAATAGTAAAATCCTCATTTTTAGGAACATAGTGTGGGGTATGTTGTTTGTTTCAATTGAGAAAGGAAAGTTTAATTTTTAGAATTGGATGTTATAGATCACAAGTTTTATTACAATAAACATTGTGTTCTCTAATTATCAACCAAGTATATTTATTGATAAAAAAAAAGAAAAGTAATGGACATGTTTATTATAATTTATCAATATTAAATTGTTATCATGAAAAACCAATGGAAAGCGTGTTGGTTATTTCGTGTTCATAAGAAACAACATCATGGGTTGTCACCAGTGATTTTATGTATGCTAACATTTCGCTGCAAATGTGGTAGCTAAATGTCTTTTTGGTTATTCTACACAAAATAAAATATATACACAAAACAAAGTAAAAGAAATGTCAGGGTTAGTTAATGATAAGCTTAGTACCAAGAAATAAGCACAGAATAAGGAAAAGAAAGATACATTTGTTGATATTGTGTCGATTGGTGAATTTGTTGGTTCATTTTGTTTTATGACATATCAACACTATATCAGGTTATTTCATGCCCAATCTAGTGACATTTTTTTTTCCTAGAATATATTTGTTTATTTAATGTTGGTTTCTATTTAACTCATAATTGGGACCCTAACAGGTACTACTACTCCAGATCAGAGTGGACCTGGTAGCAATAGCAATTAAATGGTGGCTTCACACTTCACAAAGCCCCATGTTTGGATACAGTTTATGGTCATATCCAGGACCTGGTGAATTTGTAAATAATTGAAACGATCAACACTGGCGAGTTAGAATTCTACATACCTATTGTTATAAAGTACCAATTTATGTTTTACATATCACTCCACAACGTTGCTGCAGAATCCAGACAGTTGTAAGAGTCTCAAGAAACTGAAAAGCTATTTAGTACTCTTAAATAAAATAACATGCATAAAGAAATCCTAATATAAGACAATAGATGAAAAAGCCATAAAAATTTTGTGTGGAATCAAGTGAAAACAGTTTCTTTGTCAAAGAAGTTGCATGAAGATTCTCAGAGACTTTTCCTTCCTCGTTCCCTTCCCTTTTGGTGGAAGGAAACTTTCACAGTGGCTCAGAAGGTGGGCTGAGCACACTTCCTACAAAGGTGGGATGGGTAAATTTCTTTTTCATTTGGTTGCCTGGAGGACAGGCTTAGGCCCCCCCCCCCAAAAAAAAGGTTGGAGCCAGGGAACTTCTCCTCCCAGAAGGGGGAGGGGGGCCCGGGAAGGCTTCTCTTCCCATATTTTTTGTTTTGTGTAAGGTTGATCTCTTTCCAAAGGGAGTAAGAGGATATCCCTCTCTTAGGAGGAGACCGAAGGCTCCCTGGGCCTCCCATCCTCCTTCTGAGAGAAGTTCCCCGGCTTCCACATTCATTGCTCAGCCCGCCGTCCAGGCAATCAGAGTCTGATTGTCTGCCGTATATAAAAAGGCGATTTTAGCTTGTCAGGCGGTATGCTCTGCGTAGACCATTTTTCTTCCACCTGTTGACCTTCCCTCCCTGTCATACAATACGCTTAAACAGGATATTTTAATTTATGCAGATTCCATATAGACTTTTAGTTTCCCAGGGTGTATACCCTCCGTTGACCATTTATGTTTAAGAGTTTTCCTTGCCCCTTCTCTGCCCCAGAATGGGAAGGGAGCTCTTTCCCACTGTATGGGGGGGGGGCTTTCTTTTATGGTTATGTGGGGAGCCTTACCTTTACCCCCCTTAAGGTGGTAGGTCTTTTTTGTAAAATTGTTAGTCAAATGTTGATCAAATATTATAAGTTTTTGTGATATGCATGAAACATGTGCAGAATATGATCTGCTCTCATGCTGAAAGCAAGTAGAGAAACATTGTGAAAAAATGATGTAAACCTAAGCTAAGCAAACGACCAGTCAATGGAAATGTTTATTATAATGTATCAACAATAACACATTATCATAGTTATTTGGTGCTTATACGAAACAGGTATCATTGATTTTATTTATGTTAACAGTGCATGTCACTACAAATAATGATGGTAGCGAAATTAAGTTTTGTTTATTCTACCTAATATAAAGTATATACACAAAACAAAGTAAACATCTGCTGAATTTGATATTAAGCAGCAAAATATTTCAAAACATAAAAATGTGAAACATAACATGAATACTCTCCATTGTCACTTGAAAACATTGTTCTTGGTAGGCAGTTTATTAGATGCTCAAATAGTGGTCTTGGTATGGTGTGCTTAATATTATTGTATGCAAAATTTAAAAACACAAAAGAGGGTACAATCAATATTGAAAAAGTAACATCTGTCACAGAAAATAGTAATTTATAAATATCAAAAGGAATATTATTCTGTACTTAAAATGTTAAACTTACTGTTAACAATAATTTAAAATGGTGATCAGGATGAGTCCAACAACTTAGTCCTTGAGCTTTCTTATTGGTCATAGTAAAAAGAAATTGTAGTCTTTCAAGTTTGTTGGTCGCATTGGGATTCTTGGAATGTATCAACAGATTCCTGCATATGAATCTTTGTTAATTTCACACAATACAAAATATATATACAAAACAAAGTAAAGCATAGTATAGGGTTAGTTGTGTCCTCTAATTATCAACCAACTATTGATAAAAAGAGAAAAGCACTGGAAATGTTTCTTATAATGTATCAATATTGAATTGTTCTCATGAAACACAAATCGAAATAGTGATAGTTATTTGGCGCTTATAAGAAACAGGTATCAGGGATTTTGGTGTATCAGATGTTTTTACAGTGAACTTAACTTTCAAGAAACAAATTGGTATGCAATGACATAGGCTAAGAATCTTAGACAAAATATATGCAAATGAAAAAAAATGTTGAACACTTATAACTTTGTATGGACTCTCAAAAACATTTGTAAAAAATGTGTAAACAAATGTAAAAAAAAATGATCCGCTCTACTTGATGACATCAAGCATAGTAATATTTTAGTGAAGAAAATATGAAATTGATGTTCAGTGATTAGTTTGGATGAATGAGAAAATGTAATTGTTTGATGCATAAAAATAACTCATTTGCTGTATTTAATATTAAGCAGCAAAATATAGTGATTTGAATATTTAGGAAAACATCAAACCAGATTATGTAAAAAAAAAAAAGATGAAATTAGAAAATATATATTTTATGCTTATGAGTTTTGCCAATTAAAATTTTGTGGCAGAAATTGGGTGATTACCAAGTAATTTTATTTTGGTAAAATTCTTCAATTATTTCAATGTTTATTATAATTTCTAATTAGTGACTTGTTATCATCAAAATCCGCCCCAAAGAGTGTCCTTTCTTTTATTAGGTATCAGAATAGGTATCCAGATTTCTACTTCTATACAAATGTGATATTGTAGTACAGTAAATGTCAAATTGTTTTTCAAGTATTAGTTTGTAACGTTTGTACTGACTTCATCAGATGTCATGTAAGGAACTGAATTCTATTTAAGACTTTATCTGAAGTGTTTTTATTTTGGTAGATCATGTGTGATTACACTGTAGTAATTGCGCTGATAGCATGTTAACTACAAATGACAAAAGATAAATCAATTTCTGATTCAGCTACACAATATAAACTAAAGGAAATCAAATTTGCAAAATAAAAGAAAAATGTAGTTATGGGTTAGTTTGGAGTTAGAATAAAAAGCCAACAAAACAGTTAGTTTATATTGTGTAGACTGTTTAATTAACTTTGTTCATTTCTGATAGTATTGAGAGTGGTCAATGAAAATCTTAATTTCTGACAAAATACTGTAATTTTCTTGGATACCCATTCGTAAAAAGTACCTTTTTTGTGAAAAAAAAAAACACTCCCCAGATCACCTTCACCACCTAAAACACAAAAACAAAAATATCTTTATTCTTCAAATATTGTGGTTGACTGGAGGACGGGCTGAGCACTCCCAAAAAGGTAGGAGCCGGGGAACTTCTCCTCCCAGAAAGGGGGCCCGGGAAGGCTTCCCTGTCCCCATATTTTTTTTTTTTTTGTGTAAGGTTGATCTCTTTCGGAATGGAGTAAGCAGAACCGACAGGGGGGGGGGGGGTCAATCAACCATACAAAAGGATATCTATCTCTTAGTTGAAAGAGGGAAGGTCTCCCTGTCCTCCCATACCCCTTCTGAGAGAAGTTTCCCCAGCTCTCAGCTTTGGGGGGGGGGGTAGGAGGGCTTAGCCCGCCCTCAAGGCAAATAGTCTGACTGTCTGCCTTATATAAAAAGGCGATTTTAGCTGGTCAGGTGGTATGACCTGCATTGACTATTTTTCCTCCACCTGTTGACCTTCCTTAATATTTATTTTTAATAATAAACACATTTTATTTTAATATTAATATTTATTTGTAATAATAAACACATTATATTATTTTAAATATTAATATTTATTTTTAATAATAAACACATATTATTTTAAATATTAATATTTATTTATAATAATAAACACATTTTATTCTACTTTAAATATTAATATTTATTTTTAATAATAAAAACAATTTTATTTGAATATTAATATGTATTTTTAATAATAAACTCATTTTTATTTTAATAATTATTTTTAATACTAACTCATTTTATTATTGTAAATGTTAATATTTATTTTTAATAATTATTGTTATTTAATAATAATATCTTCTATTTTTTTACTGTTTATGTCTAACTTTTATCGACTTTTTCTTTTTTAATAGCATATTCTTTAAATGAATAGAAAAATATAGAAAAATAATTTCCCAAATTTTAGACCCCGGTTATTTGGCTGATAGTCGATAAAAATGATTAAAAGAGAGATTCATGAACATTAACGTTGTCATATAAAAAGAAAAAGCTAATAAGAAGTGTTTTTAATCAATGTAACATATTTATTCAACTCTGTCATATATTTGTTTGATGACAACTTTTTCGAATCTGTGTACAGTAAAAACGATATACTTACATAGGATTTTGAAAGCATTTAAACTGTCGAAGAGTTTTATTATAAATAAAAGAGTTTAGTTTGTTGAACTTAATGGACTTTTTTGTTGTATCTATTAACTGTTTATTCTTTTTATCAAAAAAAAAGAGAATTTTTATATTGACATGTGATGGACTGTTTTTCTAACATCGAAATTTTAAAATTAGTTTTATTTAAATATAAAAAAAAACTCGCCATTAGTGGACGGTCAAAAAGACAAATATATAACAAATAAATGTTAGGAAAGGCAAGATAAGTTACTTTTCTATCCAACTGGATATATTTTTTGTGTTTTTATTCAATGTAACATATTTATTCAGCTCGAAAAACATACAGTGTTTACCGATGTATTCGAAAAATGCCACCAGTTGTTTACATAGCCATTTGCCGGAAGTGACGGTTTTTTTTTATATAAGTTTTATTCAAACAGGCTTTAAGTTCAAATTAATGGACTTTTTTTTATACTTCCAAAATAAACTATTACAGTCGTTTAAAACATAATAGAAGTATTATTTTTTATTTTTTAAAAACAATGTTTACAAAATGTCTATGCGCGTTTCTTCCGGCCGGCTGCGAATAGCATAAATAAATAACTGTTGCCAGAATTTATCGCATTTTTATTTTTTAATAGCATTTTCTTATAACGAATAGAAAAATAATTTCCCATGAAAAAAAAAAAAAGAAAATGCTATTAAATATAATAAAAATTACTGAGATAAAAATATAAAAAAATACGTACGTAACAACAAAAACACACCGAAGAAAGTGTGTGTGTGTGTGAGAGAGAGAGAGAGAGAGGGAGGGAGGGAAAAGGAAGCGGTGTATGTTGAATTTTGTTCCTTTTCGAAGCAGCACAAAAAGTAAGTGTTTCCATAGTAACCAAACCGTGACGTCACGTCACGTGACATGACTAAGCGTTTTTAAACGAATAGAAAAATAGAAAGTGGGTGATAGAGAAAGTGAGAGAGAGAGAGAGAGTAAGTGTGAGAGAGAGAGACGGTGTTGGTTTTACTCCCCCCCCTTCCAGCTTAAGAGGTATGAGGTCACGTGGTAATATACAAAATGGCTAATTATTTTACATTACATAAATATTACGATATTTTTATAATCGTCTAATATTTTGAAAGGTGAATTTTTTTATTCCCGTACATTTTTTCCTGACATTTTTCGTTAAAACTCTTGTATAAATAATATTTTTAACCAGGTAATAACGATGGACACATTGGCATAAAGTAAAAAAAAAGATATAACTGAGCCGAAGAGAAAAATGCAAAAGTATCGGAGAAAGATTTTTTTATTAACAATTGTTCGCCATTAGTGGACGTTGACGTCACGTCACGTGACATGACTAAGCTTTTTTTTTTTTACGTATTAATTACATTGGATCATTCAAGAATTACGTAATAAAAAGCATTACAATGACAGTTTTTTTTGGGACCCCCTTGGAGATAACTGATACGTTTACCCCTTTCTCTTCGTCCGTTTGACGTGAAATTTCGATATTTGTCATCCGGGACACGGGGCTTCGATATGATACCAAATTTATCAAGTCTGGTTGTGTCTTTCAAAAGTTTTAGCGTTACATACAAACATACAAACTCACAGACATTTGGGATTTATATATATAGAAGACTAGCAGGGCTACCCGGCGTTGCTCGGGACCGTATAAACAATGAAAAAACAAAAGCAGATATTGAATATATGTTTTATTCTTAGGGGAGAGGAATCTTTCATCTCTATGTATTATTTGTTTTATCTACCCTAGGACTGGTATTGTTCATGTTTTATCCCTAGTGTAGGTAATTTACAGCATGTATATGAAATTGTTTTACCTTAGGGAGAAGAGAACAGGTAATATACAACATAATGTGTCTATATTACATCCCTGGCAACGCCTAGAAACCAGCTAGAACATGTATTTCAGTCAATCTTTATTACATCTTGGGCTATGCCGGGAAACCAGCTAATCTCTATTTAGTGACTTGACCACCAAAATACCTCCCTAAGTGTGTCCTTTCTTTTGAACTTATTAGATATAGGTATCTAGAAATGTGTGTGAAATTTAGTTGAATGCATTGTTCACTATGATTTTCTTATTGTTCTACACAATATCAACTGTAGCGAAATAAAACAGTAAACTTAGTGTAGTGTTAGAATAAAGAGCAAAGGAAAAAATTAGAATCATATTCTGTAATTACAAATCTAAATTTGCTAGCGTGTACCAGTATTTGCCAGGTTGTGGAAATTTGGAATTTATAACATATGTAGTGGCCTTTTCCTAGATACCTATTTTTATAATTGTTTCAGTACATTGCTACAAAATGTGACATTTGTTGGCGTTTGTAAAAAAAATCATGAATGTGCTTATATTCCAAAAAAGAAAATATCAGTGCACAGTATTGAAAGTGTTTGAGATTCAAAAGTCTGTAACATTTCTACTAACTTCATAAGATGTCATGTGAGAAACTTAATTGAATATCAAGACATTATCTGAAGCGTTTTTATTTTGGTGTAACGTATGTGTTTACAGTGAACCTTAACTTTTAATAAACAGATTGGTATGCAATGACATAGGCTAGGAATCTTAGACAAAATATATATAAATTGGAAAAATGTGTGAACAAATGAAAAAAAAATGATCCGCTCTACTTGATGACATCAAGCACAGTAATATTTTAGTGAAGAAAATATGAAATTGATGTTCAGTGATTAGTTTGGATGAATGAGAAAATGTAATTGTTTGATGCATAAAAAATAACTCATTTGCTGTATTTGATATTAAGCAGCAAAAAAATAGTGATTTGAATATTTAGGAAAACATCAAATCAGATTATGTAAAAAAAAAAGATGAAATTAGAAAATATATATTTTCTGTTTATGAGTTTTGCCAATCAAAATTTTGTGGCAGAAATTGGGTGATTACCATGCAATTTTATTTTGGTAAAATTCTTAAATTATTTCAATGTTTATTATAATTTCTTATTAGTGACTTGTTATCATCAAAATCCGCCCCAAAGAGTGTCCTTTCTTTTATTAGGTATCAGAATAGGTATCCAGATTTCTACTTCTATACAAATATGATATTGTAGTACAGTAAATGTCAAATTGTTTTTCAAGTATTAGTTTGTAACGTTTGTACTGACTTCATCAGATGTCATGTAAGAAACTGAATTCTATGTAAGAAGACTTTATCTGAAGTGTTTTTATTTTGGTATATCATGTGTGATTACACTGTAGTAATTGCGCTGAAAGCATGTTAATTACAAATGACAAAAGTTAAATCAATTTCTGATTCAGCTACACAATATAAACTAAAGGAAATCAAATTTCCAAAATAAAAGCAATATGTAGTTATGGGTTAGTTTGGAGTTAGAATAAAAAGCCAACAAAACAGTTAGTTTGTATTGTGTAGATTGGTCATTTCTGATAGTATTGAGAGTTGTCAATGAAAATCTTAATTTCCGACAAAATACTGAATGTTTCTTGGATACCCATTCGTAAAAAGTACCTTTTTTGGAAAAAAAAAACAAAAAAAACTCCCCGGATCACCTTCACCACCTTTAAAAAAAAAAACTTTATTCTTAAAAAAATGTGCACATTGTTAGTGTAAAAAACAGATTCGCACCACTTGATGAAATCAAGCATAGTAATATTTTAGTAAAGAAAATATGAAATTGATTTTCAATAATTAGTTTGAATGAATATCAGAAAATGTAATTGTTTGATGCATAAGAAAGAACTCATCTGCTGAATTTGATATTAAGCAGCAAAATATTTCAAAACATAAAAATGTGAAACATAACATGAATACTCTCCGTTGTCACTTGAAAACATTGACCTTGGTAGGAAGTTTATTAGATACTGAAATTGTGGTCTTGGTATGGTGTGCTTAATATTATTGTATGCAAAATTTAAAAACACAAAAGAGGGTACAATCAATATTGAAAAAGTAACATCTGTCACAGAAAATAGTAATTTATAAATGTCAAAAGAAATATTATTCTGTACTTAAAATGTTAAACTTACTGTTAACAATAATTTAAAATGGTGATCAGGATGAGTCCAACAACTTAGTCCTTGAGCTTTCTTATTGGTCATAGTAAAAAGAAATTGTAGTCTTTCAAGTTTGTTGGTCGCATTGGGATTCTTGGAATGTATCAACAGATTCCTGCATATGAATCTTTGTTAATTCCACACAATACAAAATATATATACAAAACAAAGTAAAGCAAAGTATAGGGTTAGTTGTGTCCTCTAATTATCAACCAAGTATATGTATTGATAAAAAGATAAAAGCAATGGAAATGTTTATTACAATGTATCAATATTAAATTTTTATCATGAACAACAAATCGAAATAATGATAGATATTTTGTGCTTATACGAAACTGGAATCAAGGATTGTCACCTGTGATTTTATATATGTCAATAGTGCATGCCACTACAAATGATATTAGCCAAATTAAGTTTTGTTTATTTCACCCATTATAAAATATATACACAAAATGCAGTAAACAAAGTTTAGGTTTAGTTAATGATAAGTTTAGGTTCGAGAAATAAGCAAAGAAAAGAAAAAAAGATACATTTGTTTATAGTGTGTAAATTGTAAGTTTGTAAATATTTAAAACTATCCACACTGGTATGTGGAAATTCTAGATACCTATTGTTATAAAGTTCCAATTCATGTTTGATATATCACTCTACATGTTCCCTGTTGCACCCCAAAGATGTAAATGATTATCGAGAAAGTGAAATGAAACAGTATTTGAAATAAAATAGAAACAAATGCTGATGTTTACTATATAAAACACTGTGTTCAATGGAATTGAGCCTTATACAATATTGGTGGAATAAAAAAATCCATTTTTTTAATTCAATTTAAGAAATGAGCAAAAAATTGATATTTAAAATATTTGGCATGAAGAAAAAGAAATATAAGATAAAAGGTGATAAAGCAGTAAGAATCATATGCTGAATTCAATTAAAAACAAATATGATTGTCAAAGAAATATCATGAAAATTTTGTAAGTGAAAAAAATTATTTTTTGATATATTTGGTTTCGAAGTATTAAGAAACATGTACAACTTCATTTTAAAGACAAAACGAAAACTGTACTAATGATAATGACAATGGTGAAAGGAAATTGGAAAAAAATGTATCAGAGGTAAAATGTTGGTCACATATACGTTTGTGTGGTATGCATGAAACACGTGTAGAAAATTATATTTTCTGATGCTGAAAGTAAGAAGAGAAACATTGTTAAAAAATGATCTAAAAGGCAATAGTATAATCCTCATTTTTAGTGTGGGATATGTTGTTTGTTTCAATTGAGAAAGGAAACTTTAATTTATACAATTTGATGTTATAGATCACAAGTTTTATTACAATAAACATTGTGTTCTTTAATTATCAACCAAGTATATTTATTGATAAAAAGAGAATGTAATGGACATGTTTATTATAATTTATCAATATTAAATTGTTATCATGAAAAACCAATGGAAAGCGTGAATGTTATTTGGTGTTTTTAAAAAACAGCTACCAATGATTGTAACCAGTGATATTTGTGTATGCTAACAGTGCAAATGTGGTGGTGAAATGAATTTTTGTTTATTCTTCACAATATAAAATATATACACAAAACTAAAACATAATTTACGGTTAGTTAATGATAAGTTTAGGTTAGAGAATTAAGCAAAATTATAGATACCTATTGTTATAAAGCACCAATTCATGTTTGGTATATCAATCTACATGTTCCTTGTAGCACCCCAGAGGGGTAAATGAGTGTCAACAAAATGAAATAAAACATAGTATTTGAAATAAAATGAAAAAGTGCTTGAAAAGTGAAATATGCTGATGTTTACTATCTAAAACATTGCGTTCAATGCAATTGAAACTTATACTATATTGGTGGACTAAGAATTAAAGAAATAAAATTTAAGAAATTAGCAAAAAATTGATATATAAAATATTTGGCATGAAGAAAAACAAATATAAGACAAAAGGGGAAAAAGCAGTAACAATCATGTGCTGAAGTTCATTGAAAATAAATCGTTTGTCAAAGAAATATAATGAAAATTCTCAGAGTGGAAAAAAAAATGGGATTTTTACAAATCTGGTTTCCAAGTAATAGGAAACATGTACAGCTTCATTTTAACGACAAAATGTAAACTGTAGTAATGGTATTGAGAATGTTGAAGGAAATTGGCAAAAAATTGTTAGTCAAATGTTGATCAAATATTATAAGTTTGTGTGATATGCATGAAACGTTTAGAATATGATCTGCTCTCATGCTGAAAGCAAGTAGAGAAACATTGTGAAAAAATGATGTAAAGCTAAGCTAAGCAAACGACCAGTGAATGGAAATGTTTATTATAATGTATCAAGATGAACATATTATCATGAAAAAGCAAATCGAAATAGTGATAGTTATTTGGTGCTTATACGAAACAGGTATCAAGTATTGTCACCAGTGATTTTATTGATGTTAACAGTGCATGTCACTAAAAATAATGATGGTAGCGAAATTAAGTTTTGTTAATTCTACCCAATATAAAATATATACGCAAAACAAAGTAAACAAAGTTACGGGTTAGTTAATGATAAGTTTAGGTTCGAGAAATAAGCAAAGGAAAAGAAAAAAAAGGTACATGTGTTTATATTGTGTAAAATGTTAGTCTGT
The DNA here is from genome assembly GCF_053919585.1 of Euprymna scolopes. NCBI lineage: Eukaryota > Metazoa > Mollusca > Cephalopoda > Sepiida > Sepiolidae > Euprymna > Euprymna scolopes. The sequence continues at coordinate 156,660,694 of NC_136489.1, read as the reverse complement.
AAATATTTCAAACTATCAACACTGGTATGTGTAAATCCTAGATACCTATTGTCATAAAGTACCACTTCTTGTTTGATATATCACTCTACATGTTCCCTGCAGCATCCCAGAGAGTTAAATGAGTGTCCACAAAATGAAATAAAACATAGTACTGGAAATAAAATAAAATAAGAATATGTCTGAAAAGAAATAAATGCTGTTTACTATATAAAAAGTTGTTTTCAAGTGTCAAATGGAATTGAATCTTATACAATGTTGGTGGATTATGAAATTGCATGAATGAAATAACATTGGAGAAATAAGAAAAAAGTTTATATATACAATATTTACAAATGTAAGATAAAAGGTGAAGAAGGGCCAAATCCGAGATCTATAAATCGTAAATTTTCAAAGTGAAAACAGATATTTTTTTTTTTTTTTTAGATCTGCTTTCCAAGTAATAGTAACCATGTACAGCTTCATTTTAAATGAAAACTGTACTAATGATAATGTTCATGGTGAAAGGAAATTGGAAAAAAATTAAAAATGTCAGAGGTAAAATGTTTGTGTGGTATGCATGAAACACGTGTAGAAAATGATCTCATGCTGAAAGTAAGAGAAACATAGCTAAAAAATTATGTAAACGCAATAGTAAAATCCTCATTTTTAGGAACATAGTGTGGGGTATGTTGTTTGTTTCAATTGAGAAAGGAAAGTTTAATTTTTAGAATTGGATGTTATAGATCACAAGTTTTATTACAATAAACATTGTGTTCTCTAATTATCAACCAAGTATATTTATTGATAAAAAAAGAAAAGTAATGGACATGTTTATTATAATTTATCAATATTAAATTGTTATCATGAAAAACCAATGGAAAGCGTGTTGGTTATTTCGTGTTCATAAGAAAAAACATCATGGGTTGTCACCAGTGATTTTATGTATGCTAACATTTCGCTGCAAATGTGGTAGCTAAATGTCTTTTTGGTTATTCTACACAAAATAAAATATATACACAAAACAAAGTAAAAGAAATGTCAGGGTTAGTTAATGATAAGCTTAGTACCAAGAAATAAGCACAGAATAAGGAAAAGAAAGATACATTTGTTGATATTGTGTCGATTGGTGAATTTGTTGGTTCATTTTGTTTTATGACATATCAACACTATATCATGCCCAATCTAGTGACATTTTTTTTTCCTAGAATATATTTGTTTATTTAATGTTGGTTTCTATTTAACTCATAATTGGGACCCTAACAGGTACTACTACTCCAGATCAGAGTGGACCTGGTAGCAATAGCAATTAAATGGTGGCTTCACACTTCACAAAGCCCCATGTTTGGATACAGTTTATGGTCATATCCAGGACCTGGTGAATTTGTAAATAATTGAAACGATCAACACTGGCGAGTTAGAATTCTACATACCTATTGTTATAAAGTACCAATTTATGTTTTACATATCACTCCACAACGTTGCTGCAGAATCCAGACAGTTGAAAGAGTCTCAAGAAACTGAAAAGCTATTTAGTACTCTTAAATAAAATAACATGCATAAAGAAATCCTAATATAAGACAATAGATGAAAAAGCAATAAAAATTTTGTGTGGAATCAAGTGAAAACAGTTTCTTTGTCAAAGAAATTGCATGAAGATTCTCAGAGACTTTTCCTTCCTCGTTCCCTTCCCTTTTGGTGGAAGGAAACTTTCACAGTGGCTCAGAAGGTGGGCTGAGCACACTTCCTACAAAGGTGGGATGGGTAAATTTCTTTTTCATTTGGTTGCCTGGAGGACAGGCTTAGGCCCACCCCCCCCAAAAAAAAACGTTGGAGCCAGGGAACTTCTCCTCCCAGAAGGGGGAGGGGGGCCCGGGAAGGCTTCTCTTCCCATATTTTTTGTTTTGTGTAAGGTTGATCTCTTTCCAAAGGGAGTAAGAGGATATCCCTCTCTTAGGAGGAGAGCGAAGGCTCCCTGGGCCTCCCATCCTCCTTCTGAGAGAAGTTCCCCGGCTTCCACATTCATTGCTCAGCCCGCCGTCCAGGCAATCAGAGTCTGATTGTCTGCCGTATATAAAAAGGCGATTTTAGCTTGTCAGGCGGTATGCTCTGCGTAGACCATTTTTCTTCCACCTGTTGACCTTCCCTCCCTGTCATACAATACGCTTAAACAGGATATTTTAATTTATGCAGATTCCATATAGACTTTTAGTTTCCCAGGGTGTATACCCTCCGTTGACCATTTATGTTTAAGAGCTTTCCTTGCCCCTTCTCTGCCCCAGAATGGGAAGGGAGCTCTTTCCCACTGTATGGGGGGGGGCGGCTTTCTTTTATGGTTATGTGGGGAGCCTTACCTTTACCCCCCTTAAGGTGGTAGGTCTTTTTTGTAAAATTGTTAGTCAAATGTTGATCAAATATTATAAGTTTTTGTGATATGCATGAAACATGTGCAGAATATGATCTGCTCTCATGCTGAAAGCAAGTAGAGAAACATTGTGAAAAAATGATGTAAACCTAAGCTAAGCAAACGATCAGTCAATGGAAATGTTTATTATAATGTATCAACAATAACACATTATCATAGTTATTTGGTGCTTATACGAAACAGGTATCAGGGATTGTCACCAGTGATTTTATTTATGTTAACAGTGCATGTCACTACAAATAATGATGGTAGCGAAATTAAGTTTTGTTTATTCTACCTAATATAAAGTATATACACAAAACAAAGTAAACATCTGCTGAATTTGATATTAAGCAGCAAAATATTTCAAAACATAAAAATGTGAAACATAACATGAATACTCTCCATTGTCACTTGAAAACATTGGTCTTGGTAGGCAGTTTATTAGATGCTCAAATAGTGGTCTTGGTATGGTGTGCTTAATATTATTGTATGCAAAATTTAAAAACACAAAAGAGGGTACAATCAATATTGAAAAAGTAACATCTGTCACAGAAAATAGTAATTTATAAATATCAAAAGGAATATTATTCTGTACTTAAAATGTTAAACTTACTGTTAACAATAATTTAAAATGGTGATCAGGATGAGTCCAACAACTTAGTCCTTGAGCTTTCTTATTGGTCATAGTAAAAAGAAATTGTAGTCTTTCAAGTTTGTTGGTCGCATTGGGATTCTTGGAATGTATCAACAGATTCCTGCATATGAATCTTTGTTAATTTCACACAATACAAAATATATATACAAAACAAAGTAAAGCATAGTATAGGGTTAGTTGTGTCCTCTAATTATCAACCAACTATTGCTAAAAAGAGAAAAGCACTGGAAATGTTTCTTATAATGTATCAATATTGAATTGTTCTCATGAAACACAAATCGAAATAGTGATAGTTATTTGGCGCTTATAAGAAACAGGTATCAGGGATTTTGGTGTATCAGATGTTTTTACAGTGAACTTAACTTTCAAGAAACAAATTGGTATGCAATGACATAGGCTAAGAATCTTAGACAAAATATATTCAAATGAAAAAAAATGTTGAACACTTATAACTTTGTATGGACTCTCAAAAACATTTGTAAAAAATGTGTAAACAAATGTAAAAAAAAATGATCCGCTCTACTTGATGACATCAAGCACAGTAATATTTTAGTGAAGACAATATGAAATTGATGTTCAGTGATTAGTTTGGATGAATGAGAAAATGTAATTGTTTGATGCATAAAAATAACTCATTTGCTGTATTTAATATTAAGCAGCAAAATATAGTGATTTGAATATTTAGGAAAACATCAAACCAGATTATGTAAAAAAAAAAAGATGTAATTAGAAAATATATATTTTATGCTTATGAGTTTTGCCAAATAAAATTTTGTGGCAGAAATTGGGTGATTACCAAGTAATTTTATTTTGGTAAAATTCTTAAATTATTTCAATGTTTATTATAATTTCTAATTAGTGACTTGTTATCATCAAAATCCGCCCCAAAGAGTGTCCTTTCTTTTATTAGGTATCAGAATAGGTATCCAGATTTCTACTTCTATACAAATGTGATATTGTAGTACAGTAAATGTCAAATTGTTTTTCAAGTATTAGTTTGTAACGTTTGTACTGACTTCATCAGATGTCATGTAAGGAACTGAATTCTATTTAAGACTTTATCTGAAGTGTTTTTATTTTGGTAGATCATGTGTGATTACACTGTAGTAATTGCGCTGATAGCATGTTAACTACAAATGACAAAAGATAAATCAATTTCTGATTCAGCTACACAATATAAACTAAAGGAAATCAAATTTGCAAAATAAAAGAAAAATGTAGTTATGGGTTAGTTTGGAGTTAGAATAAAAAGCCAACAAAACAGTTAGTTTATATTGTGTAGACTGTTTAATTAACTTTGTTCATTTCTGATAGTATTGAGAGTGGTCAATGAAAATCTTAATTTCTGACAAAATACTGTAATTTTCTTGGATACCCATTCGTAAAAAGTACCTTTTTTGTGAAAAAAAAAAACACTCCCCAGATCACCTTCACCACCTAAAACACAAAAACAAAAATATCTTTATTCTTCAAATATTGTGGTTGACTGGAGGACGGGCTGAGCACTCCCAAAAAGGTAGGAGCCGGGGAACTTCTCCTCCCAGAAAGGGGGCCCGGGAAGGCTTCCCTGTCCCCATATTTTTTTTTTTTTGTGTAAGGTTGATCTCTTTCCGAATGGAGTAAGCGGAACCGACAGGGGGGGGGGGTCAATCAACCATACAAAAGAATATCTATCTCTTAGTTGAAAGAGGGAAGGTCTCCCTGTCCTCCCATACCCCTTCTGAGAGAAGTTTCCCCAGCTCTCAGCTTTGGGGGGGGGGGGTAGGAGGGCTTAGCCCGCCCTCAAGGCAAATAGTCTGACTGTCTGCCTTATATAAAAAGGCGATTTTAGCTGGTCAGGTGGTATGACCTGCATTGACTATTTTTCCTCCACCTGTTGACCTTCCTTAATATTTATTTTTAATAATAAACACATTTTATTTTAATATTAATATTTATTTGTAATAATAAACACATTATATTATTTTAAATATTAATATTTATTTTTAATAATAAACACATATTATTTTAAATATTAATATTTATTTATAATAATAAACACATTTTATTCTACTTTAAATATTAATATTTATTTTTAATAATAAAAACAATTTTATTTGAATATTAATATGTATTTTTAATAATAAACTCATTTTTATTTTAATAATTATTTTTAATACTAACTCATTTTATTATTGTAAATGTTAATATTTATTTTTAATAATTATTGTTATTTAATAATAATATCTTCTATTTTTTTACTGTTTATGTCTAACTTTTTATCGACTTTTTCTTTTTTAATAGCATATTCTTTAAATGAATAGAAAAATATAGAAAAATAATTTCCCAAATTTTAGACCCCGGTTATTTGGCTGATAGTCGATAAAAATGATTAAAAGAGAGATTCATGAACATTAACGTTGTCATATAAAAAGAAAATGCTAATAAGAAGTGTTTTTAATCAATGTAACATATTTATTCAACTCTGTCATATTCATATATTTGTTTGATGACAACTTTTTCGAATCTGTGTACACTACAGTAAAAACGATATACTTACATAGGATTTTGAAAGCATTTAAACTGTCGAAGAGTTTTATTATAAATAAAAGAGTTTAGTTTGTTGAACTTAATGGACTTTTTTGTTGTATCTATTAACTGTTTATTCTTTTTATCAAACAAAAAGAGAATTTTTATATTGACATGTGATGGACTGTTTTTCTAACATCGAAATTTTAAAATTAGTTTTATTTAAAAAAAAAAAAAAACTCGCCATTAGTGGACGGTCAAAAGACAAAT